>NC_022022.1:5255669-5262691 GCF_000317375.1 Microtus ochrogaster
CCTGGCCCCACGGCCTGAGTGCTGTGATTCCTGTCAGTGGTTCCTGCCCCTACGGCCTGAGTGCTGTGATTCCTGTCTGTGGTTCCTGCCCCCACGGCCTGAGTGCTGTGATTCCTGCCCCCACAGCCTGAGTGCTGTGATTCCTGTCTGTGGGCTTGGCTAATACTTCATGGGAAGAAGACATCTTACAAGTGGGCTATCCTCACACTAAACCTGCAAGACTCCTTCCCACACTACCCATCTCTTTTTTGCTTCATTATAATCAAAACAAACAACAAAACCCAGTCATTTTTCGGCAAAGCTCAGTCCACCAACAGGGGTCTGGCTCACGCCTAGAATCACTCTGCCTGCTGAGGGTTCATACTCTGTTCTCTGGCCATACCGTTCACTTCCCATGTCCAACAGGTCTTGCCAGTTAGCACTCAGGCCCACTGTAGTACATCCTTCTGGCACCAGAGTAAGTGCCAATGAGAGGGGAAAAAGAGAAGTTACTCTCTTCTCCTTCAGTGAGTTCCTGCTATGCCAACAGCTCCACAGATCTGACTTGTATGTACTCTGCAAGCCTGTAAGCACAGCTGCTACCTGACACCTCCCTGGATGGTCAAAACCGACAGGACTGAACATGAAGATTCGCCTTAGTTTGGTCTTCCTCCTGAAACTACTTCCCTTCCGGTTTTCGTCATCTTAAACCAGCCACCTACATGAAATCTTCCATCACAGTTTCAAGGCAGTTTGGGTCCCAGAATCCTCTCCATACTTCCTATCACCTGGGAAACACTCGTCTCTCCCACTGGACTCCATAAGCTCCATGAAGGTAGGCACCAAGACTAATATTACCCGTTCTTCTACTCCTAGCTTCTACGGAGCCCAGAGTATTAGGTATTTGTTCAAAAACTGTTCAAGAAAGCGAAATGAGTATGTCCAGGAGGTATCTTCATAGCAGGATATTTTTTGTTTTTGGATTTCTAAGACAGGGGTACTGAGTTCCAGTCTGAACTCAGAGAGATCCACCTGCCTCTGCCTCTGTCTCCCCAGTGCTGGGTTTAATGTGTGAGCCACTACAACTAGTCTTCACTGCATAATTCTTAATAATAGCTAAGATACAGAACCTATCTAAGTATCTATCAATGGCTGAATAGATTTAAAAACTACAAATTCTCCCCCCCCGGGGGGCTATTTGCCCTTAAAAAACATGGTAATCCTGTCATTTATAACATAGTTGAATTTAGGGGACATTAAATAAAATAAGCCAGGCACAGAAAGGCAAATACCATATAACTTCACACATATTTAACGAGATAAACTCAGAAGTAGGCAAGAGAATGGCAGTTGCCAGAGGTAAAGAGTAGGGGGACAGAGCTGAAAGACAGAAGAAAAAATATCAATCATGAAAGAAAGTTAAAGGTTTCTGCAAAGATCATGTTCCTAAGCCAGGAACAGGTTCGTGCGACCAGCCAAGTGTACTCACCAGAACCCCAAGGGTCACGACACTGCAGAGTTCATCATGGGGTGGGGAGTCGGGAGCCCCTTCCTCAAAGGTGACCCTCACCTAGAAGAGAATAAAGTGGGTAAGAGTTCCTAAAAACATCTGTGAACGTCAGCAATATCGATGTAACAATCGTGGAGTAACAGGAAAAAAACAGCCTTTCTATTTACTCTGGGATTTTAAAGAGGAGGGCACCAGAATCAATTTCCAACTGTTCAGGATGTATATAAAACTTGCAGATATTTCAAGGCCCTTGGAGTTTTCTTTTCTTCCCAACTACACATTTTGTTTCCAGAGGCTAAGGAGATACTGAGTACAGATAAAAATAAACTTTTCTTCTTTGAAATTTCTAGGCACTTATGAAAAAAAAAGAAAGCTCACATTTTTGGCTTCTACCACTTCTAACTGGTCTAGAGACTGAAGGTTAACTGTGAAGATTCAAAGAGACAAACGCCAAGGGCGCTTCCGAGTTTACAACCTGAGGGCCACTCACAGCTACTCCCTCTGCACAACTGCAACTCTACGTGGCAAGGGCTGCCAAGAAAATGTATTTCCACACTTTAGGAGGAGCTCAGGAGTGAACAAACTCACCTACTGTGGTGAACTAAGGCAAGCTGGAACCGTAATGACTTCCAACATCAGTCTCTGCAGACTAGCATGAGAACACTTTGCTAAAGATCTACAGTTTTCACTTATTTGTTTATTAAGTATGCGTGTGTATGCACGCACATGTGTGCTATGGTGCGTGTGTGGAGGTCCAGGGAAAATTTGTAGGAGTCGGTTCTCTCCTCCCACCACATGGGTCTGGTCTTGAAGGCTCAACTCAATTGTCGGTGCCTCTACTGGCTGAACCATCTCACTGCAGAAGCTGTGACTGCCAAGGGAACGCAGTTCTAGAAGGTTTTAGAGCCAAATTATTTGGGGATCTTTAAAAGTGCACTCTATAAGATTAGCAAAGTTTTAAGTAAATTCACAAATGAATTTGACTGAGCTCAGGATCAAAATTCCAACTTCAATTCTTCCAATGCCGCTTTCTCAGTGCCCAGCTCTACAAAGTCAAGTTTATTAGAAGTATGTCATGTTTAACAAATTTCATTTCTGTGCTATGACCGCTACTCCATAAAAGGAATAGTGTCATACTTAGAATGTGGAACTAAAAAGCCTTAGGATTGCATTCCTTGTCTCATTCTTAACTTCTGACTCGCCAACAACGAAATGGCTTCTTCAAGCACACAAAAGGAAGAGCCAATCTCTCCAGAATGTAGAGAAAAACAAACGGTTCAGTGGGCACATGCAGAAAACTTCAGCTCACACGAAATATTGCTATGGGGTTTAGTATTCATGGGGCAAAATGCATCGATTGCCTTTCAATAGCTACTAAATGTTAAGGAAGCAAATTGAAATTCATAGCAAGCTAAACACTGATAAAATTCAAGTGTTCAAAGTTAATTCTAACTACCGTCCTTAAGAATGATGGCAACCTATATCCTTTTCTGTGACATTTTCTTAGACTGTCAGCTACGTATGTCATCCAGGGCCCACCAGTACTATGCGCACACTATTTAACACTCAAGAACAGTATCACTGTTACAGTTAGACAGGGAACTCCCTGAGGACAGTGTCAATCATCACCTCAGCTCCTGGTACCCAGCAAAAACGCAACAACTGATGGTTGATCGACGTATCACAGTGAGCTTGCTACTCTCAGCCCACATTCCCGCAAACCCAAGGGGACATGGATACTAGTTCCACTTCTCATGGCCTGCCTTTCTCCTCAGCTTTTTGAGGCGAATCAAACACAAGGCCCCGCAGCACACAAGACACAGGGTAGTGGCCTCTGTAGTTTTGACCTGCATCTGCTCTGATGACTTTCACTTGGGGAAACTTAAGGAGAGCAGTCCAGTTTTACATTATAAGAAACCTCAGAGAGACAAAAACCTAACATATTCACAGAAGTTATGGTGTACAGTGAGGTTTTTACCTTTCAAGTTGTTCACTTCGCTTTGTCTTCTACATTGGGGCAGGGAGGAACTTACAGAGGAGAAGAACTGTCACCCCACCACACAGGAGTTTTTAGGTCAACACGAAGTGACACCAGCTAGTCCCACATTCAGTCCTATGACGACAAGAAGAAAGGAAAAGTTCATCCTCAAATTCACACTGACTCCAAGGAAAACTACCCATTCTCCAGTGCGGTTGTGGCCAAGGCACATCTGGCAGGAGAGGCAGTAAGAAAGCAGTCAATCAAACTTAGGGAGAGAAAGCAAACCAAGCAAACTTTAAACACAAGCCAGAGAAAAGAATTGGAAATCGACCCTGCAGGGAAGTACATACACAGTGGTGACTAGGGCACCTGGGAAAGTAAAATCTACCAGGCATGAAAGTATTCTCTCAGCAAAGTGTTCTTGTTTCTAACCCTTGCTACAACCAAGAATGCCCATCACAGGTTCATATTGTCTCTATGCCCCTGTTCTTAGAATGACGGAGATACTAAAAAAAAGAAAAGAAAAAAATCACAAAGCCAGAAATGTACGCAGCCATAAGCTGACTTTCAAAAATCAGTCTAAAAAAAAAAAAAATCAGACTCAGTTGGTCTAGGATAGTTCTTAACTCCAGTGATTCACGGCTCCCCTGGAGTCTGTAGGCAGACCTAGGAGAGGAGGGTGGCTTGGTGCCTTCAGGGGACAGATAACGCAGATTGTCATTTTGACTAATCTCTGATAATGAAGTTAGCAGAGCCTTCAACAGTGGGTGTGGTATTAGCAATCCTGTGACTGTGCCACCAACAGTCCCACCACACATTTTCACGACATATTAGTTGTTGAAGATCTGCTGACATAATGACACATACCTTTCCCTCCTCGCTACTTGGAAATCACAGTCTCATTAGACATTATTCAGCACGTTACAAGGCAGCAGACACATTACCCTATCACCACGAACATTTTGACAACCCATCTGTACTTCTCTGTATTTTATTTCGTGCATTTAAGAAGCGTTCTCAGGTGGGACTCTACGCCACGTGCTTGCCAGAGAGTACTGGGACACAGAAACACTAAGAACCCTAGACTTAGAGAGAGAAGCTTCCACAGACTCTCCCTCCCATCACGCTCACGAAGGCAGAGAGGGATGTCATTTGGCCCACACTGTCTCACGGCTGAAGAGGACAAGCCAAGAAACAGGGCTTAGGCCACAATGCAAGTCCTCCTGCAGCCTAGATAGGCGACATCACAGCACCTACCCTCTCACTCGCCTCGCCGTGCTGACTTTTGCTCACATATTCACAATTACCATCAAAAGTACTGCCTTGCCATTGAACACTGAAAGAAGGTATTACCTTTCAAAATTAATAGAAAACTCTATAAATTCAGACAGCAGACCAAAACATGTATACAAAACAACCCCTTTTGTTCTTTGATTAAACATATATAGTAATTAAATTACTATAATTATACAAAAGCTGAATTTGATCTGTTAGTGAGACAGTCAAAATCAGATTTTAGAAAAAAATTGTGCTACATAATCTCTCATCCTCAGAGGTGTTCAAAGACTTTTCGGACAGGCATTAACTTGCTAGGCTGAATGGCAGCCACGAATGGTTAGAGCAGGCAGGATCACCACTTCATAGGCAGAACCAGAGAGCCAGAGATTTGTTCACAGTCTAAAGCAAGGCAGCCAGAGAGTGAACACCTTAATTCCAAGTTCAAGGGTTTTTACCACTATACCAGATCACCATGATCCAATATCCGCTGGTTACAATGCTGGTCAAAGCTCTGGGTCTTTCCCCCTACAAACTGTAGAGCATTTTCCTTTGGTTTACAGCAGCAGACATTTCTGAAGGTCAAGGGGGAAATACCCATAGAAGAAATTCCAATGCATATAAGCACTTTTTTTTTTTTGCTTATGTTGGTTAACTAGAATCCAGAATGAAACATTCCTTTTGCTCAAGAACCATTTCTATGGTACTTGCCCCATAAATAGAAAACTATAAAGACTTTGGGCTTTCATGTTTAGGCCAATGACTTTCCTATCCATCTATCATATTATATAATATCATATTATAACTATTATACTCAGCACATTGATCACAAAGACTTCCATGGCTCAATATCAAACTTCTAGGACACAAAACTGTCAAAAGCCATACACACACCTCCACATTTCTTCGGCTTCTCCAAAACAACAGTTAGTGGAGCCCTCATCCTCAAAACGTGTGTGTAACACCCAACAGACCCTCTTCTTACTATAGCTCTATCAACGGAAAACAGGACTTTGTTACTGGTCCCCAGGACTATCAGATTTGCACACAAACACTTCTTCAGTGCTAAACTTCCTGATGACTTGTGTCCATTCAAAAACTTCCAAACCAACAAGACAACCATACTGACTACTGTCTAAATACTGCCTTACCCTCCAGCACCGTTTGGACCCACTTCTCAACTATTTTACTTACTCTTGTTACCTGCTATAACTAATTCATCACTCTGTGTTCCCTACACAAGAGCCCAAATCTCTCTAGCCCAAACGAGCATTTAATTCCATAATCTATCAAATGCTAACAAATACTCAATCAAACTGCCTTTTTACATGGTGCTAGGTCATTTTCCTACTGAAGTCACTGCCAGAGGTTGACTTGTGTTTGCCTTAACTAGAGTCTAACTTTGTATCAATTGCATCCTGCTTTGGAGACTGTCTCCACAGACAAATATTTTCGTTCATTTCTCTACCCTCTCTAATGACTTTATTAAGTACTCACCCGACTCCAATCTTAGCCTCAGAATCACTCTTAGCACTTAAAAAAATGCTCTTCCTTCCCTCCCACAGACCAAGGCTTGGAGGACAGATTTCAAGACTTCTTTCTCAACCTCGGCAACCTTAACATAAGGTCCTCAGCAGTTCTATTACGGGCCTAGCCCTTCCCTCTGAAGTAACAACCAACTCCTCGGATATCTCCATTTCACCAAGCTCACCCAACACTTACCAGTGACATCTTAATAGTCTTTGCAACTTTCAAAGGCCAGCCAGCGTCTAGGGCTCCACTTTGAAAATCACTGGTGTGTTCTACGACCCCCACAATGACTCAGTGACTTAGACATCGCCAACTCACCTGCTGGAACCCTTTACAACTCAGACATTCCTCTAGGCTTTCACCTCCCCCATCCCCTCAACAAGTCACTGGCCTGCGGAGTCCCCTTTCCCCCGATGCATCTCCGGGGTCTTATAGACCCCACCAAACTCAACCAGAAACCCCCTAATTTCGCAGTCCTCCTCCTCTCTATCGCCCCTCCATCCCAGGACCCCGAGACGGTCCTCTCCCCTCAGGTAAGCTCTCCAAGCAGAGCTTTGGGACACAATCCCTAAAACCCCGAGAGATGCCCCGGTCTCTCCCACAGCTTCCGAGGCTTCCCTGCCTCCCCCAACAGGTTCCTCCAGACTCAAGTCGCCAAGCCAGCGCCCCGACCCCCGGAGGCCCCCCGACCACACGCGCACGCGGACCCGGCCCCCGCCGCGCCGGCCCGCCCCTCCCCCTCCCCGG
>NC_022022.1:5262793-5289884 GCF_000317375.1 Microtus ochrogaster
AGCGGCAGCGGCGGCGCAGCGTCTCCCCCAGGCGGCGGCAGCAGCGGCGGCGGCGCCGTCCCACTCCCGCAGGCACACATAGGCTCCATTGTCCGCCGGCGCCTCCCCCTTTCCGGCTCCCCCTCCCGGGCCCGCCCCTTCCCCCTCCCCTTGGCCCTCCCCCCAGCCGCACCGCGCCACGAAAGGTACCGCGGGCCCCGCCTCGGACGCGAGCGGAGGCGCGCCCCTCCCCCGGCCCGCCAGGCGGGGAATGGGGCCCTGGCCCCGCCGCCGCCAGGTCCCGCCCCCTCCGGGGGAATGCCACCCGTCCCCCTGCCCGAACGCGCTCGATGGTACCAGCCCGCCGCGGCCTCCAGCCCCTCCCGCGCCTGGCCCGGGAGAAGCCGCCCTCGCCCCGCCCACCCTGAGGCCCCGCCCCCGTCTCGGTGCTGCACGAGGGCCCGCCCTGCAGGCCCCGCCCCTGCTTTGCATGGCCCCGCCCACCCCGCCCCCGCCCCAGTTAGTCACCGGGTCCCCGCGGTGACGCCCACTGCCCGCTTTAAAGCCGCAGAACCCTCTTTCTCAACTATAAGATCCTCCCGCAGGACCCGCGGGGCGGGTGGCGCGGCGGGGAGGTTCCCTTCCTTCCCTCGCCCTCCTCCCGACGCTCACTCACCCGGACTCCCCACGGCCTCCGGCAGTACTGGGAGCCACCGACGGGGACTAGAAAAGGCGCGGAAGGGGGAAGGGCAGAGTGGAATTTGGCCATCTTTGACAGAAACTAATTGGGAGCTGCTGAATGCACCGGTCTTCCCTCACTCTCTCGCCGCTCGGGGCCGGGCCTAGTCCCCAATTTTCATGCCACCTCCTCACACCTCTACGCAGCGATTCCGCCCTGGCTCTGCCAGCCCTCCCACCCGCCTCTTGGTGTCTGCTCTACCTTTGCTAGGGCCGGCTTTCTTCCCTCTGGAGAGCAGGCCCCCTCGGCTGGCGCTCTCCTCCCGCTTTTCCAGAGCGGACTCTCAGGGGTCCTGCAGGCGCGGTGGCTACTGCAAGGTCTCCTTCACCTCGGGCCCCGCCCCGCCCCGTTCTGCCTGGCCATCACTACCTAGGGTCCCCAGAGGGCACCTTCTGCCCTGGCTCCCAGGTCTTCCCCCCAACCGCAGTATTACTCCCTTAATGTTTCGGAAGAGCGTTGTTGTAGAGAATTGAAGCCGGTTCGTTCAGCCCTATTCCCAGTGAAGTGCGA
Organism: Microtus ochrogaster; assembly: GCF_000317375.1. Lineage (NCBI taxonomy): Eukaryota > Metazoa > Chordata > Mammalia > Rodentia > Cricetidae > Microtus > Microtus ochrogaster. The sequence continues at coordinate 5,264,022 of NC_022022.1, forward strand.
TGTTTGCTCTTTATATTGCACTTTTTTCACATCATGGTTTAAAGCTCAGATTACGGTTATTCCTATTTTGTGGGGCCGGTTTTACAACCATGAGCAGCCGTCTTTACTGTCTGCCCTTCCCCACGAAACCCTACTTTGCAGAGTCAATCTTAAAGATGTTTCTGTACCTCTGTGCACTGGTCAAAAGCTTTTCTAACACAGTTGAATGAATTCAGTCTACCTGAGAGGGTACATAATCTCCCTGAAGGTGGATGCAGGCAACACGGCCAAAAGACCTACCTACAAACTATCTGTTCTTCTCTTCCCATGGATTTAACCACGACAGCCTTTTCTGCCTCAGTTTTTCTGTTCATAAAGTAGGGAACCTTCCTTGCGGTGCCCTTTTAAGGAACAGTGCTGTTGTAAAGGATGGTATAAGAGAACCCTAAAAGACAAAGTTTGTTCGCTGCTTTCCAAACGACTCAGAACTCATGACTGGCCAAGTGAGTTAACATATAATTTCTCCCTGGCTTAGAATCTGAACAACTGTGGCAAGATATTTTCTCTTTGTGTTCTGTTGAGACTGAGTTTATACATTTTAAAGAGTCGGGTAGATCTAAATAATATAAACCTGAGAGCAAACAAAGGAGTTTAAATGACAAATAAAATTGTTTTGGGGGATTGGTTAGGGGTGTTGTCAATTATTTGGCCTTAGAAATTAGATTCAAGGCCAGGCGGTGGTGGCCCACACCTTTAATTCCGGCCCTTGGGAGGCAGAGGCAGGCGAATCTCAGTGAGTCGGAGGTCAGCCAGGTCTACAAAGCAGATACAGGACAGCCAAAACTGTTAAACGGAGAAACACTGTCTCGAAAAACCAGAGAGAGAAAGAGAGAGAGAGAGAGAGAGAGAGAGAGAGAGAGAGAGAGAGAGAGGAAAATAGATTCAACATAGCTAAGAACCTTTGTAAAAGAGGTGCAAGAAAAATCAGGTATGCATATGAGATAAGACAACCAAACCAGAAATATGTAAGAGACATTTGGGATTGCTAATGTAAGTAAAATGGTCTCAGATCATATAGAGTGTATCACTAAAAGGAAACCACTGCCAAAATACTTCTTTCCTAGTTAGGGTTACTATTGTTGTAATGAAACACATGACCAAAGCAACGTGGAGAGGAAAGTGTAGCACGGACAATAAAAACCCAGAGACAGGTATTGGGGTTCAACCTGAAAAACAAAAAAGCAAAGCAGCCAAGCCACTGAAGAAGTCTTACCTCTACCAAGGTTGGGCAACCACAGACTAAGCAGACTAAGCCTCTCACTCCTTCCATTTTATATTCCCTGTAGGGCTGGGATTAAAGATGTGACTCCCTAGTATGGGATTAAGGTGAGGCACTACTACCTGGATTTGTTCCTGCATTGATCTTGTGTAGCCCAGGATAGCCTTGATTTCACAGGGATCCATCCACTTCTGTCTCCCAAATCCTGGGGATAACACTGCCTGACCTCTAGTGGCTTAGCTTTGCCCTTCGATCTTTAGGCAAGCTTTATTTATTAAAACATAAATTAAATATCACTATAGGAAAGGGTTTATTTGGCTCATGCTTTCACATCACTGTTCATCATTGAAGGAAGTCAGGACAGGAGCTCAAACATGGCAGGAACCTGAAGGCAGGAGCTGATGCAGAGGCCATGGAGGGGCTTGTTCCTTGTTGTAATAGTCTGTCCTGTCCCTTTAAGAGACAAGCCCCGCCCACTCCCTCCCACATCCACTGAGGCAGGCTGATCTTCCCAGTCTGAACCCTTTCCTTTTCTATCTCTCCCCCAAAGAGGCAGTTTTTGCCTCTCTCCCTTCCCCCACTTCTCCCCTTCCCCCATTTCTCTCTCTCTCTCTCTGTTCTTCCTCCTCCTCCCCTTCCCTTCCATAACTCACTAAATAAATACCCAACCTCACTTTGCATGGTGTACCTATCCCTGTCTCTGTCTCTCACCCGCTGCATGGCTCCTGCAGCATAGTCTCATGCCTGCTGCCTGCCACAGCCCAGGGACCTGTGGCATGGTCTCATGGCCTGCTGCCCACTGCCACCACTTGGGGACCCTTCATCATTTTATCAGCGCCATTTTATTTAAACCATAACATTGGTACCGCCACTTGGTTTCCCAGTCATGGCACCAATGTAATGGTAAAAATAAAATGCTGCAGGTCCTTGAGTGGTGGCAGGCAGCGGGTCCTGAGACAAAGGCAGCCAGTCCTAGGCAAGCGGCTCCCAAGTAGCCCGTGAGCCATGAGGGCCAGCAGGTCCTAGGCAGGGAGCCACATGGTGGGTAAGAGACCTGGGGGGAGGGCAGCCAGTCCCATGAGGAGCCATAGCCACTGCAGGCACATCATGCAGAGAAAAGTGGGTATTTATTTAGTGGGTTGTGAAAGGGAAGAGAGGAAGGGAGAAGAGCAGAGAGAGAGAGGGAGAGAGAGAGAGAAACGGGGAGGAAGGAGAGAAGGGAGAGAGGCAAAACTGCCTCTTTAGGAGAGAGACAGAAAAGGAAAGGGCTCAGACTGGAAGCAGAAGATTAGTCTGCCTCAGTGGACAGGGAGGGGTGGGGCTCATCTCTTAAAGGGACAGGACAGACCATTACACTTGAGGCTTGCTCAACCTGCTTTCTTCTAGAACCCAGAACCACCAGTGGCAGGGATGGCACCACCCACAATGGACTGGGCTCTCTCTCATTAATTCACTAATCAAGAAAATGCCCTAAAGCCAGGTCTTATGGAGGCATTTTTCTCAATTGCAGATTTTCCTCCTTTAAGATAACTCTAGCTTGTGTCAGGCTGACCTAAAACTAGCCAACATAACTAGGGTATTCCAATTCAGGTCACCGCTAGTCAGCAAGCTAAACAATAAACAATGACAATAATGTACTTATAAAAAAGAAAAAGAGCCTTAACTACTTTTGCTACACAGTAAGCTTTCACACAGCCATGTGTTAAAGTTCAAAATTATTTGTGGAATGGAAAGGAAAATGAAGATGAGGATCATGCACAACACTGGGGTACAGGCAATGGCATCAAGACCTTAAGCCTGCTAGAAAGCAGCACGTGTGAAGGTTAGCTTCGCAGTCATGTTAGTTTAGCTATATTGCACACAGGACAGACATGTGTTTTAAATACCATTTATTCTGCACAATAGTTTTTTTGTTTTTTGTTTGTTTTCTAGAGCATTTTCTCTCTGAGTTTTCCGACCTGCACACGTCTCCTCTCACTGGACAAAGACTTGCTTTTGGTGTAAAAGGACCTGACACACTGGATACGCATAAAAGCTAAGGGATAATGGAGAGATCCTTCTAAAATATCTTGTAAACAGAGGGCTCATGGTGCTTATGCTACTCGAGAAACTCTGTGAAATCCTCCTTGCTCCAAATGGTAAGACTGATAATAATAAAGGCATTTCATAACCTGGATATGATTTTTCTCACTGAATCTTGCTTCTCATAAGGACAGTAAACATGCAGCAGCCTCCAAGCTGGGACGATGCAAGTCTGACTTCCTAGTTTTTCAACAGATTTGCAGTATTATTTAAATTTGTCTCCTGGCTTTCTGAACACCTATTTTCTCTCTTCCTTCCTTCCTTCCTTCCTTCCTTCCTTTCTCTTTCTTCCCTCATTCCTTCCTTCCTTTTTCCTTTGTTTTTGTTGTTCTTGTTGTTTGAGACAGGGTTTCTCTGTATAGCTCAGGCTGTCCTGGAACTCACTTTGTAGACCAGGCTGACTTCAGACTCAGAGATCCACCTGCCTCTGCCTCCTGAGTGCTGGGATTAAAGGCATGTGCCATCATTGCCCAGCCATGGACACCAATTTTCAAGTTGGAGGGACAAGTATTCTTGTTTCCTCCGTTCTTGATAAGCATGCCCAAATACTATGATTGAGAGAATCCATCTTGATTCTCAGATGACAGGTGTTTTAATATTTTTGTATGAATGTGGGTGTTTCACCTGCATAATGTCTGTGTATCACATGTGTGCGGTACCCACAGAGGCCAGAAGAGGGTGTCTGTCAGATCCCCTGGAACTGGAGATATAGAAGACCAGTGTAGCCACCATGTGAGTGCTAGGAATTGAACCTGGGCCCTCTGGGAGAGCAAGGCATGCTCTCATCTACTGAGCTGTCTCTGTAGCTGACAGTTTTGTTTGTTTGTTTGTTTGGTTTTTCGAGACAGGGTTTCTCTGTGGCTTTGGAGCCTGTCCTGGAACTAGCTCTGTAGACCAGGCTGGTCTCGAACTCACAGAGATCCGCCTGCCTCTGCCTCCTGAGTACTGGGATTAAAGGTGTGCGCCACCATCGCCCGGCTCTGTAGCTGACAGTTTTGATGTGGAAATTGAATGCTTTGCCAAGACTGTACCCACTGTGAGGGACTTGGATTTGAATCCAGGGCCCTAGAGCACTGTCCTAACTTCTAGGAACTGCTCATTCCCAACGTGTTTATGACTGACTGTAAGAGAGAACACCTTAAGGAGTCATGGAATTAAAACTAAGAAAGCTTAAGCCCTTGGGCCAGCTGGTGTCAGGGCTACAGGAGTTCCCAGTAAACTCTCGCTATGGTCAAGGCCTTCAGTATGCCCATAGTTTCTTATTGTTAGAGATCATTCCTTCCTAGTCTACTGTGCACTCCTCACTGTGCAGAATTGGTGAATTTCAAGGCTAAGGGAATGCCACTGAGGGTCACAATGACTGAAAAATGCAGGGTTAGACTGGAATGGCATCTTGTCACTTGCCCAATGCTGTGGCTATGGTGAGTTAGCCCAGATACTGCTTTGTAACCTGCCCTGAAAGAAAAACAACTCTCCATGAAAGTCCGTGGAGGAATCTCAGAGCTTCATCCTTGCCTGAAAACGCAGGGCTAACTATCCTCTTCATGCAGTAGGAGTCTGTCTGTATTCCTTCCCTCCGGCACCTTTGTCTGGAGCCACCAGCTCTCGGCATCCTGACTGTGAAGCTCTCATGGAGGTGACATGCAGAGCCTCCAAGAAAGTAACACCCTGTTTTATTCCATGTGTCAGCCTGTATGGTTGTATTTCTTATCTCATCATTGTATTCCCTAAAATCCCAGCTGTGTGACATTCAACCAGCTGTGTTCCAGAGCTCTAAGTGGCGGGCATGATGCTGACAATCTCCGCAGCTTCTCCAATCTGACTGTAGTCCACATAGCCTAACAAGTGGCAACCCTGTCTGCTTCAACAGCTTCTCCCAAAGGCTCCTCCCTAAAGCCCCTATGTATGTCTCCATACATAAAACACAAACAAATAACAACAACAAAAACCATGGATATTTAGCCTGCATGTATAGCTATGCATCATGTGTGCTTGATACCCTCAGAGGCCAGAAGAGAGAGTTGGATCCCCTAGAACTGGAATTAAATATGATCTTAAGCCACCATGTGGGTGCTGGGAATGGAACCCAAGTTCTCTGGAAGAGTAGCAGTGTTCTATACTGCTGTAACTGCTGCACCATCCCTGCATTGCTGAGTATTAAACCTAGGGACCAATGCCTGCCAAGCAGGAGCTCCACCACTGAGCTAACCTAGGTTTTCATACCAGCCCCTCAAACCTCTCATTAGAGTCCCACTCCCTCTCCCTTGTCAGTTTCCACTAATTCGTTATTCCACGTTTTCGTTTTTAACTGCTTCCCCAAACAACAATTCTAGATGCTTCTGCCACCCTCATTTGATTACCTTCCAGACCAGACATTTTCTTAGGCATCTTGTCCCTCATCTACACATGTTTAGTTTTTGCTCTTGGGCCTCTTCCATTTCACACAAACAATCTCTTTGCAGTTTCTCTGGACTTGTCCCCCAACCATTTCATGGTTTTTCACCACCACGGTTTGCATGCAGGTTGCTGCCCTTAGCCAGGCAGCCTCCCTTGGACCCTTGACCACCCAGCCTTCCAGCAGTGAAAGTCCCTACTGCCTGTGTGCATCTGTGCTTTTTTTCTACATTTGGGCTGCCAGACAGCACTAGCACAATCTTAAGCCAGAAAGTGGATCCCGAGCAAAATTCAGACAACGAAACATCAAGTGTATCTAGTAATCCTTTTATATGTTCTCATCGCTGCCAGGAAAGATGTTTCCCCAGAAAAGATCCCAATGTTGATCCGCACTGCTCCTACATTGCAAGGCCAGTCTTGTTTCCTCCCACCTTGGGAGAACCGTGCAAAGTTTTTAGTCTCTTATGTGACTTTTATCTCTTTCTTCAGTAATATCTTTAAGTGATACCCACTTCCCCTTTCTCTTCACCCAGAACCATTCAAAAGGTGAGTGGTTCCCTTGTTTGTAAATACTCCAGCCAGGTTACCAAAACACCCTCTGGATCCACCTAACCCAGCCTCCAAGTCCACCGGCAATGATATTCCCACCTCTGCCACCCTCCCGATCCACCTAACCCAGTCATCCACCACCAACGATATTCCCACCTCTGCCACCTTCCCGATCCATCCTAACCCAGCTGCCAAATATTCCCACCTCTGCCTTTTCCTCCAGTGTTTAGCTCCTAAGGGACTGCTTGCTGTTCTGGGTTTGTCTTCTTTGTTGACTTAGCTCGTCTCCCCACTCCTCAATGTGGTTGCTTCCTAAGATCCTTCATTCTTTGGTCTTCTTCCCTCTCATGCTCTCTCAAGTTTGGCCATCCCCTCTTTGCCTAGGACCAGCAAACCCAGGGTCTAGTTCAGGCCTTACTTGAATTTGATGCTGCATTCTAGCTCATCCCTGTGAAGAGGTCAGAACTGAATTCACCATCTGTCAAAGCCAAATCACCCTCCTCAATTCCCTGGAGTTTCCCTTAGGCCCCAAACTTTGGGAATAACCCTGATCTGTCTCCCCTGCTCTGTATATTCCTAGCCCCTGTGTTCATACACCCCTCCTCTAACCAATTTATTGTTTCTTCTGTTTCCAAGTCAGGACTGTTGGACAGACAATCCTGGTTCTAGTCTTCCTAAAGATGTCTATACAACTTTAGCTATATATACAAGGCCCGCTCCTCTAGCCAACTCTCATTGCTGAGGTCACCTTGGTTCTTTGGTGCCCATCTACTCTAAGGTCTAATAATGGTATAACAGCCATAATAGTGACTTTAGACCTATGGGAACCCGACTATTGAAGTTTGAACATTGAACTATACTCTGTAGCCAAGAAACTTCAGGTAACAGCCCCCTTTCTTCCTGTCTCACGCATTTCAGTTCTTTCTATCGCTGATTAGAAAACACACCTAAATATGAAGCCTCGAATACCACCAACCTCTTACGTCCCTGGGCCCCACCCCCAAACTTGAGAGCAGACTCTTATGCCTGTTTTATTTTTGAATCATTTATCATTGCTATATTTATCAAGCATCTACTAAATGCAGAGCATGTTGAGGCAAAAAAAAAAAAAAAAAGATTTAGATGTGCAATCCTGTGTTTGAGGTTCATCAGACTTGGAGAATTCATTCATTAAAAAATTAAAATGTTGAGTAACTGCCCATTATGTGCCTCGTGCAAAGTGCTAAAGAATCAAAATAGAAAAGGAAATAGAAGGCATTTCTTCCCCCCTCCCCCGGTGTTGGAATCTGGGGTGGTCTACCTAGTTAGGAATACTGATAAGTAGACATTTATAATCAGTTATAATAATTGATATGGATAAATACCGGGTGGCGGATGCATGCAAAAGAGATGTATCCAGGTAGACAGGAGAATTAATGCAAAAACAAAACCAAGCAGAGTCTTCCGAATGCGTAAGAGTCAGCAAGAGTCAGCGAAGCTGAGGACTCAGCGATGGGCAAGGGCTCGGCTGTGCGACAATGTATATAAATAGCCACAAGGCAAGAAAGGAGGTGATAAATAAACAGCCGAGCAGAGGCAAAGAAGCAAGATGGCAATCAGAAGAGAGCTGCTATTCCAGTGGGGAGGGCTACGGGAACCTTGCTTCCTTGAGGTGGAGGCATTTGAGGCAAACTGAAGGTCAGGTAGGTTGGGACAGGCAGCTGAGCCAGCACCACCCGCCCTCCATGCAATGTCCTGCTCAGCAGAGGGACAGCACCTTTTCTGCTGTGATGACGTTGAGGTTTTCCTCATAAAGCGCCCTCCTCTGCTTTCCCCGACGAGCATCTGATGAGAGCTACCTCTGGGTAGAGGGGCTCTTGGTGAAGCTGCCTAAATTTGAATCCCAGCTCTGCCACCAGGAAGCTGTGACCTTAGGAAAAGAACTTGACTATGGCAGACCTTGTGGCATGGAGTAATGGTATCCCTCTTCCTCAAGCATTGTGGGAATAAACGACCCTGAGGGGCTACATACAAATAGTGCCCGAGACAAAGAAAATAGTAACCGAGACCCCAGAGATGTTGGTTATTGTTAGGTTTGGTTCTCTCCAGATGGTCCAGAGTGGGATGAGCTGGAGAGAGAGATTTTAGGGGTACTCAGTTTCACTCACTGAGATCTCTTAGCACATTCCTTTCAATTCCATTAGAAATTCATACCTTTGGATATAAGATATCGCTTCCCCAAGCCTTTGGGGGGAAACACAATAAAGGGTTAACTCCACTTTATTCTGAGAAACTATCTGGCCATAGTCACATCCTCCATAGTTACAGACTGCAGCAAAGGAATATTATGGGTCATATGAACGAAAGGGCTAACTCTGAAACCTAGAGGTCTTTCTTCAGAAACTGAAGCCAGGCAGATGCTCAGAGGGCTTTCCGAGGGGGACAGCCCTTCTGGGATTGGAGGAAGGGTTTGGAATTGCAGAGAAACCCCAAGAAGTCAGAGGAAAACAAAAACAAGGGCTTTAGTGCCCAGAGAGGCAGGCTTTGTCTACTGAAGCAGCCCTGACCTTGATTTGGGGTCTTCATCACCCCCCTTCTCCACTCTGTGCTGCTTGAGAATAAGTAATTTTGATCAGCATCAGTCTCGACTCATAGGAATTGAGGGCGCTATACAGGTGACCAAAGACCCTGGGCTACATTTTTTTATTATTTTGCATGTTTGATCTTCTATCATCGATCATTTGTGTTAAATTAAGCAGGAGTGAGGGAGAGTGCAATAGAAACTGAAGACATCTTACAGCTCGACTGAGGAAACAACAATAAAAAATGTTTAATAACAGTTAAGAGCTTAATTGAATTACAGGCATGCTAAAAACCACAGGTTTCCCCAGAAAAGAAAAACAAAGCCTGAGTCAAGAGTCTGGGGAAAGGAATGACAATTTCCTGAAGGGCCAAAGGTTAAAGTGACCTTGTAAGAATGTGACCGGGTGGATGCAGGAGGAAAGGATGGCCAGGAGGGACAGGCAAGGTGCCATGTCAGACACTAGAAAAGGACACAGTAGCTGCGTAGCTGTGAATCAGAAAACAGGAATGACAAAGGATATTAGAAATGATCAGAGTGGCAGCTGTCTTTTACAGAGCTGTTAGCACAGGCCAGCCACGCGCCCAAACAATTCATCTTATTTAATACTCAGAAAACCCCGTGAGGTACGAACTGCTTTATGGGAGTAAGGGCCTTTCTTATTCAGAAAGGCAAGTGACTAAAACCTGCAGCTAAGTGTGGAGCTGAGGTTAAAAGCAGTTGGTTTGAGGTGGAGCTGGCTCAGTCCACCCGGCAGCCTCTGTCTGGACATGTGGTAGGGTAAATGTAAGGGGAACTGGGGCTGCAGAGGTGGCTTAGCGGCTAGGAGCACTTGCCGAAGAGGACCCAGGTTTGATTCTCAAGCATCCACCGCAGCTGGCTCACAACCACCTGCAATTCTAGCTTCAGGAGATCTTATGCGTTCTTCTGGCCTCCAAGGGCACCTGCACACAAGGGCATACATCCTCAAAGACTTATACACATAAAAGAAGAGAAATTAAACCTCTTTTTAAAGATACGGTGAGAACTGATTAAAAGAAACCATCTAGCAAAAGCATATATAAAAGATAAACTGCTAATTTAAAAAAGAAGCGAAAAGGTTACAGTTGACTCAACAACTGTTGTGCAACAGTCTCCTTACAGCATCCTTCCGACTGTGACTTTTAATTGTGTACCCACTTCACAGATGAACACACCAATCTGGAGAGGGTAAATAACTTGCTCCTGCCTCACAGCTGTTAAATAGCACAGAGATTCCGACTTAAATGTGAGGCTAGGGGCGATACCTGTGCTGTACCTGCCTCCCCTTGAGTATGGGAAACCCACGTAGCTCTCACGTGCACAGCATTCTTCAAAGCATTTCCACATTCTCAGCCACGTGTGATCCTTATGCAAACCACGTGACAGGGCCAGGAGATGGCTGGCCCCTAAGAAGCGGTAATAACACAATCATTAACACTCGAAGCCAATGCTGATTTGAGTGCTCTCCCCGTACCTGGCGTCATGCTAAGGGCTTTCTAAGCTAATTCTATTAGAGAACAACTCTATAACTCCGCTTCTATTATTAGCTCACTTTGCTCATGAGAAAAATGGGGGCTCGGGGAGGTTAATGAAGGAACAGGGCTTTGAGAAGCTACAGGACCAGCTCACGGTCACGTGATGACCAAGGCTGCTGCTGAGGATGCGCAGAGTTCCCTGGCTTCACACCCGCACCTGCCCCTTTCATTGCATGTTGCTATTCTACCTATTAACCTGCAGCAGCATAGGGATGGGAGGTTTGCAGAGCAAACAGCTGGCGAGGAAAGCAGCTAAACTATACATCTAGGGTTAGATCCCTGGGTATGAGATGATGTAGACCCTGAGAGGGAAAGGAGGACATTGTGGAGCTGGCCGAGAGCAACACTGTAGCAGTTGCCTTCTGCGGGGCATTAGCAGGGGTGAAGTGGGGGGGGGGCAGGACTAACAAACTGTATTTCTAGCTTAGAAACTGGTAGAAAAAGGCACTGTGGTCAGAAAAGGAAGGGCTAAAAAATCCCCCGATTTGCATTGAGATGCCACCACATACCAACTAGGGATGGCTACAATGAAAAGTAGGCAATACCAAGTGTTGGTGAGGACAGATCCCAGCTCCCTACCTCCCTCCCTTCCCCCCTCTCTTCTGTATAGGAATGTAAAATAATGCAGCCACCTTTAAATATAATTTTCTTGTTTCTTAAGACATTAAACCTGGTTAGGCGGTCGTAGCACAGATCTCTGAGTTCAAGGCCAGCCTGGTCTACAGAGTGAGTTCCAGGATAGCCAGGGCTACACAGAGAAATCTTGTCTCAAAAAAGTAAAAAAAAAGTTAGACCTGAGTTTTCCATGTGTCCCAACAGTTCTAATTCTAGATTTCTACCTAGGAGAAGTAAAAACATATTCCCCAAAAATCTTGCCTGTGAGTCTTCACAGCAAGTCAAAAAGTAGAAATGACCTAGATGCTCAGTTGATAAACATTTACGTATTTGGTTTACAGATGAGCATTTATTTGATTTATGTATGTACAAACCAAATGTGGTACATCTGCACACCGGGACATCGTTTATCAGAAAAGAAAAAAAAAATAACACTGACACACTGGAGTGTAAATGTATCTCGAAATTACTGTGCTAAATGAAAGTTGTGATGTTCAAAACCACAACCAAGCCAAACCAAAACAAACCTTGTGTGTTGTTTGAATTCACAGATAGTATGGGAGGGAATGAGGACTCATCACAATGGGAATTTGGGGAGGTGGTAGTGTGGGGATTAAACTCTGGGCCTTGTGTGCTAGGCGTGTGATCATCTCCTGAGCTATGTCTCCTACCTACGCACAAGCAGCCATTGTATGAAGCAAATGCGTGAGAGCCACAGGATGACAGTGGACAGCACGAGGAAGTGGCCTATTTATGAAAGTGAAGAAATAAGAGGTAAAATTTAGAATTATGAGTGGAAGAAGAGACCCCCCTCCGCATCAGGGAGGTGACAGCAGAAGCTGGAGACCAGAGGGGACAGCTGGATGAATTCCGCAGACGAAAAGGCGTGCAAGAGACTAAGAAGACGCATAGGCAATGCCTCAGCATCTACCTTAAAGACAACGATCTAAGGCCCAGGGAGATGGCTCAGTAGCTAAGAGTACTTCCTGCCCGCACAGGAGGACCAGAGTCCAGACTCCGGCACCCACAATGTTCTGGTTATACCACTGCTATCACCTCAGCTCTGCAGTGGGTGGAGACAGAAGATCTCTAGGGTGTGCTGTCTTCCAGCCTAGCTGAGAAAACACCAGCTCCAGGTTCAGTGAGCCCTGTCTTAAAGGAATACACAGCTGGTGAGTGACAGAGGAGGGTACACAATGCCCTCTTCTAGTCTCTGGACGTATACATAGGCACATACAATTACATACATGTACACATATGCCCAACAGAGACATACAGTCACACACATGACAATAAATAAACAAACAGATAAATAAGTAAAATCTTTAACTAGAGTTTTAAGAAGTCAGTGTCAACATCTTGGTAACAATGTGCCCTGCTCCTATTAGACTTTACTTACATCCCTTAAGCCCTGGATGGCTTAAACTGTGGGCTATGGCCAGCTGTGGCGCAGTTGGAAAGTGGGGGGAGGGAGGGTATAACAGAAACATTGGCAATAGTGAAAGGTTCCTAAATTCACAACAATCAAAAGTAATTCAAAATTCAAATGCACAGTGAGCCCAACTTGAGCACCCAGTATGGTCAACCTGCCCTGCCCCAATCACATGACACCAACAACAGGGGCTTGAAATACCTAGCTCACAGTTCAGACTAGCATATGTTACGAATTGCAGCGGTCTTTCTCGCACACAAAAAGATTTCTGATCTTGTAGGAACGTAATGGTTTACGGGAAGCAAAGACTTTTCATATTTTCCTACTGTCATTCTTCAGCGTGGAAATATCAAGTGAGTGTGACTTTGAACAGTATTGTGTCAGTGCGTTTAGTTTAAGAAACTATTAGTCAAGCCGGGCGGTGGTGGCGCACGCCTTTAATCCCAGCACTCGGGAGGCAGAGGCAGGCAGATCTCTGTGAGTTCGAGACCAGCCTGGTCTACAAGAGCTAGCTCCAGGACAGGCTCCAAAACCACATAGAAATCCTGCCTCGAAAAACCAAAAAAAAACCAAAAAAAAAAAAAAAAGAAACTATTAGTCATGCCCTTAATTTCACAAGTATTTATTAATACTTCATTAATAATTATTGATAATTCATACGATCTGTTTTGCTTATAGGAGAGCTAGAACTGTATAAATTATCTGTGGCTTTTAGTTGGGAACATTTAGAAAAAGTCATGTATGTATAACACAAAGACACTTGAATGTTCGTACCTGTTTTCACTCTCGTTTTGAGTCTTTAATTAAAGTTATATCCTCTAGATTTTAGTTTAAATAACTTTTTGTTATTGTTTTATGAGACAGGGTTTCTTGTGTCGCCCTGGCCGCCCTGGAACTCGCTGTGGAGACCCGGGCTGGCCTCGAATCAGAGATCCACCTGCCTCTGCCTCCCGAGGGCTGGAATTAAAGGCCTGCTCGGCCACTGCTTTTGCCACAGCCAGCTACTACTACCACCACCCAGCTAATTTGAATAACTCAATCTGTCAGACTTCAAAAAGTGGATTTTGCTGTTTTCTTGGAAAAATAATTTGGAAAAACAGTGGCTCTAGTTGATAGTCTTCTTTGGTAATCTGCCTGGTGGCAGCCTAGCATTAGTAACTAATCTAACGCGGTTTCTCCTCAACAGCATAGGGCTTGTTGGGTGCCTGGTAAAACTGGGAGGGAACCGTTGCCGGGTTTGTCTCCCCTGTGCATTGAGCTCAAACAAAAGCATATCACTCTCTAAAAATCCTTCTGCCTGAGTGGCTAGAGTTTCATAAAAGCCATTAAGTGAATTTTGGTTTGGGATTAGGACAGAATTTCCAAAATGGCCTTAAACATGCTCCGTCATCACCTGCTGACTATTGAAGGGATGTGGCATTTTCAACATTGACAATCGTGAAATCATATCCACTGACACAGAGAAACACTGGAGAGGCTCTGCATCCTGCAGCATCAAATATTCAACCAGGATTTAATTCTTTATATATAAAACCAACAAGCACATCTGTCTCATTAATATGCGAATTTGCTTTCATCTTTAATAAATGGTAAAGTTATACGCATATCAAAAACTGCTCTAAAATATATTTTTATGACACATTTTTAGTAAATGATTATTTTATAGAGCTATATATCCAGGGTGGCCTACAGATTTGTCAGATGAAAACAGGTCACAAATACAGAAGGTTCAAAAAGCCAAAAGCCTTCTTTCACTGAGAGCAGAGTTATGTGCCCAGCCCCTGCTCCGCCCCAAATCCTAGGCTAAATCTGCCTGTGGAAAGTCACCTCTAAGTGACTTCATATACAGGGTAACTTGGAATGGACTGAAAACTTTTCTCTGTGTTTGGTGTCAAAAAGAGAATTATACGAACACTTAGACCCAAACTAGTTATCACGCCAACATTAGGGAATAGCCCCCCAGCAGCGGGATGAGAGAGGTCATCTCAGTCTTCAGCTAAGATAACTATCGGATGGAGCATCCTGGGATCAAGCTCTTTGCCCCAGGACTGAACTCTGAAACCAGAAGGAACACAGAGACTTTGAGGAGAATTGTGCAATTTATTTCCTTCATGTAATGTAGCTGGGTCTGCAGCTCAGCGGCAGAGTCTAAGCATGCGTGAGACTGCGGGTTGGATTCCTAGCACCCCCCACCCCCAACCCAGATGAATAACAAGAGGTCAAGGTAATATGAGCAGCCTAAGATTTTTTTTTTTTTTTTGGTCAGTAAGACCACAGATAATCCAAATACCATAAATCGTCATCACTATGACAATATTATAGTAGAAATTGGACCTGCCCAAAGTCTTTATTAATGCCTAAATAAGAAGCATAAATATTATTATATTGCAAATTTTGTGTGTCTATTTAGACCATTGTGTTTCGTTTTAACTAGCTTTTAATTGTATGTATTTAATTTTTTGTACTTAAAATAATTCTGTTCATAAGTTTTACAAGACTGGGTCCCATTGCACATAAGCCCTCAATGACCCTGGGGTAGAGGAACCTTTCCTGGTTCCCATCTTGAACCACTACCAGAAAAAAAAAAAAAGAAAGAAAGAAAGAAAAGCCTTTCCCAAAGCCTGAGATCCCACCATTAGAGAACATTCCCTTTGGGTTTTTAAGATTCCCATTAAAATGCAAATGCCCCCGAAGGAGAAGAACTTCTCCTAGTGTTATTAGTTAACCCCTTAAATGGGGTTGTTTAGCAGCTAGCTGAGCGCAGCATCCTACAATTCAATTAAACAAACGTTTATTGACCTGCGGCCACCGGGAAGGATCCAGGCTTGGGGGATAGGGAGCCCATCGATCCTCCTCTGTTCCTCCCCTCAAGGATGTTTGCACTCTAGCAGGGGAAATAAAATAGGTTCAAAAGAGACAGAGCAGAAAAACCCGCTTTCCCAGACTTGCAAAGAGCAAAGTCAGCTCTGCGGGAGAGATGGCTGAGGAGACAAGGCAAGCATTTCTGTGAGTGTGTTCTAGACAGGCTGAGTCTGGTCTCGGTGCTAGGCCTGTGCTAGATCCTCAGAATACAAGCCTTCCATATTCACTGCCCGGGGTTGAGGAGGAACAGGTGAAACACAAGTTAGTTGCTGTTGTGGGCTTCTCTGTCGGGATGTAACAGCCCAGGGAAACACACAGCGAGAGAGCTTCCGGGCCCAAGATAGAATACGGCATGGTGATCAACGTGCCAAGAAGTAGGCTCAGTCCAGAAGAGCTCCTGAAGGCGTACTAAGGAGCCTATACCGAGGATGCTGGGGGTTCTCGGGTTAGTGGGGGAACCGCATAAGAGATGAGACCAGTAGTAGGAAAGACCTAATACCAACGGAAGTGCTTTTTATCCGTCCCTTTCCAGACAATCAGAAGGCTGTTAACAGGAGCAGAGGATAACTGATTTGTTCTTAAATGTAACATGAGAAAAAACTTCAACAAGTGGGGACAGGGTTGGGAGAAAGACTTTCCTGGCTTGCTGAGATAGGCACCAACTGAACCAGAGCACCGTGGGGTCCCCAAAGCGCACAGTGGGTGGTCCACCTGAAAGCTTGGTGACAGGAAGGTGTGTGCAGGTGCGGCCGGGGGAAGGCAGAGTAGATCTGTTGAGCTAGACCCTCCATGGCTTGCCTACTCTCCTGGTGTTCTTGCTGCTCCGTGCCTGGATTGGTTGAAAAGAATGGTGGGCTGGAATGGAGGGGTGTACTTTTAACACAAGGGTGGGGGTGGGGGCGAAATCAGAAGGATCCCGGCCATGGCAGGACTTAGGGCAGCGTGCCAATTTAGGATGCAGTGTGTGGAGACCCAGCTCAGGGCTACTCCACCGGCCCACGCAAGGGTCATGGGGCCTGGCTTGTGGAAATGGCAGAGGAAGCGAAGGCTGAGGACAGATGTAACTGATATCCGGGTGGGAAGGAAAGCTGAGTCACAGGTAACGTCAGAGAGTGGAGGTGGGTGTTGGGAGTACCTGGGGCTTCTATGAGGAAAGCAGGGACTAAGATGCTTGGGAAGGAGGATGATGTATGTTAGGCAGGAAGCGTTCAGCACAGAGAACCCAGTGAGTCATAATTTCGATTCGGGGTGAGCATCCCGCTGTAGAGGGAAGAAGGATGGGGTCCGGGTGTTACAAATGACACCGGACACAGGCTGAACTTATTACCACTATGTTAAGGGTCCCCTAACAAGAGGGCAAGCGGGAACTGTGGCTCAGTCAAGTTCCCCTTTTCGCTTCAGGAGCTCCTGGTCTGTTTTCTTGCCGTAAAATCCAGGCAATGACAAAACCTATCACCCACTCATCTCCCTTGGGAGAGCTGCAGCGAGCAACCGATGTACATGCACAAAGAAGTTTAAAGCTCTCCGCAAGAACGAAGTGTGCTAGAAATGCTAAGCAATGATAAATTCACCGCGATAGTAAACAAGGTGCTTTTTAAAGAGCAAGTGAAGTTAACCAGGTACTAACTTTGAGTTATATAGACTCTAACAACAGGTAATTAAATCTAAACTCCTGAGTTGAGTTCTCTCATTAGAAAGTCTCAGAGTGACCCTAATACCTTCATCAAACCGAGTACTAGAGTATATAGCAATTAATTAACACGAACATTACTTTATTATCCCTTTCCTTTCTTCGTATCCTGCTCTGCCACCAATATCAGGAGACACCCAACAGGCAGTCCCCACCTCCAAACTGCACTCTTTGTCACGCCCCTGAGGCACAGCTCTTGGCAGAATGGTGCCATATAAAATATTCAGACCCTAGGTAGAATGTGTGCAGGCTACAAGGGGAGATGGCTGCCCAGACACTAACGCGGGGAAAGGAAAAAAATACAAACCCGAAGGGATCCACTATTAAAACGACAAAGACAACAAATCTAGTTTTAACGAAAGGAACACATCTCTAATTATAAGTTCCACGCATAGCAAAGCCCTTCTCATACCCCCCCCCAAGCCCCGCTTCCCTGAAGAGCGGACCTGGTAAGTAATAACTCCCCTTCTCTGTGGTAAAATCCAATTTTCACACCTGGTAAATGAAATAACTCCACTGTGAACCAAGGGCAGGTTGGGGTGAGCGGCTAACAGAAGGTTAGGGGATCGGAATCGTGTAACGGCTCTTCTGGGAGCCCCTTCCTGAGATTTGCTCTTTTTATGCTGGTTGATGCTGTTTGGCCAGAAAACCTCTAACCTGTGAGGTTACGAAGCATAAGCCTTTATCGCTTGCAGTGGTTGTGAATGAGCTCCAAGGCTCCTGGTTCACGTATGGGAGGACCTGGCCCTTGCGCTGTCTGTGGGTTGGCAGGGACTGCTCCTGTTCGCTCGTGTACTTTTCGTAGATAAACCTGCACCACATTCCTGACTTGCTAACCAAGAGAAGGGATGCTGCTGCCAAAACTCACAGCCACAATGGACGAAGCAGAATCAACAGCCACACTACAGGCAACTCCACCCACATGGGAGGAACCGAAAAACCCAAACACAAACCCAAAATTCTAGCCAGAGTCTCTGTCTTGTGTAGACCTAAGGAAGAGAAATAAAATGGATGTCACAAGGAATTAGCCATGACTATGTACACACACACTTACACACACACACACACACACACACTTACACAATTGACAACCATTAGAATGTGGAGCAGAAACATATCACAGGACAATAGGGATTTAGCAGAGGTGACATATA
Source organism: Microtus ochrogaster (assembly GCF_000317375.1). Classification (NCBI taxonomy): domain Eukaryota; kingdom Metazoa; phylum Chordata; class Mammalia; order Rodentia; family Cricetidae; genus Microtus; species Microtus ochrogaster. The sequence goes on from NC_022022.1 coordinate 5,282,174, forward strand.
AACGAAGAAAAATTATTACACAACAAATAATACTGGAACAGTTGTTCTCCTGTTCAGGAGTAAATTTAAAATCTCATCTCATACAACATGAAATCCCATAGCTGAAGACATGTGTGCGTAGAAATGGATCCGTTAAGTATAACTCCAGCAGCACAGATATTAAGGGCATCATTGAATAAATGGGACCTCCTGAGACTGAGAAGCTTCTGTAAAGCAAAGGACACTGTCACTAAGACAAAAAGGCAACCCACTTACTGGGAGAAGATCTTCACCAACCCCACAACTGACAAAGGTCTGATCTCCAAAATATATAAAGAACTCAAGAAACTAGACCGTAAAAGGCTAATCAACCCAATTATAAAATGGGGCACTGAGCTGAACAGAGAATTCTCAACAGAAGAAATTCAAATGACCAAAAGTCACTTAAGATCATGATCAACTTCCTTAGAGATCAGGGAAATGCAAATCAAGACAACTTTAAGATACCATCTTACACCTGTCAGAATGGCTAAAATAAAAAACACCAATGATAGCCTTTGCTGGAGAGGTTGTGGAGAAAGGGGTACACTCATCCATTGCTGGTGGGAATGCAAACTTGTGCAATCACTTTGGAAAGCAGTGTGGCGGTTTCTCAGGAAATTCGGGATCAACCTACCCCTGGACCCAGCAATACCGCTCTTGGGATTATACCCAAGAGATGCCCTATCATACAACAAAAGTATATGCTCAACTATGTTCATAGCAGCATTGTTTGTAATAGCCAGAACCTGGAAACAACCTAGATGCCCTTCAATGGAAGAATGGATGAAGAAAGTATGGAATATATACTACTCAGCTGTAAAAAACAATGGCTTCTTGAATTTTGCATACAAATGGATGGAAATAGAAAACACTATCCTGAGTGAGGTAAGCCAGACCCAAAAAGAGGAACATGGGATGTACTCACTCATATTTGGTTTCTAGCCATAAATAAAGGTCATTGAGCCTATAAAAAAAAAAAGAAAAAAAAAGAAATGGATCCGTTAAAATAAAATGAAGCGGATGTAAATATATATTTATATCAACTTGGCCACAGGGATAGATGGACATTCTTAGAATCAACTCAAAGAAAAAAAATAATTGGATTTTATTTCATATGAATGCAAAATTCTGTACATGAAAATATCACAAAATTAAAAGACAGAGAAGCTGATGGAACAAAGCATTTCCGATAAATGTGACTGAAAATTAATTAATATTTTAGTGTATAAAGAACTCTTAGATTGATGCGATGGCTCGGCGTGTAAAAGCACCTGCTGCCTCCTGAATTTCAGCTCTGAAACTCACATTTTAAAGGTACCAAAATTTGCCCTCTAACCTCCACATCCTTCATACATATGGGGATGCACGCGTACACAGAAATAAATAAATACGTGTAATTTTTAAGGTCTTCCGAAAAGAATTCCTAAAACAATGAAAAATACAAATAAAATGTAAATGACCTGAGTCTAGTTTTAAGATTTCATACAGGATAGTAGTAGAAAAATATCACTTAAATTCATGAAAAAGCTCATAATAATAATCAAGAAAATATACCCATGTTTTGTTTAACATGAGGGCTAGGCACTTGGTGAACAACACACTGCCTCGGGTAGTGCAGGCTGACCTCGAACACAGCACACAGCTGAACATGATGCTGAACACCCAGTCTCTACTTCTATGCCCCCAGCACACCAAGACTGGAGCTAAAGCCTCCACACTCAGTTTATCCAACGGAGAGGGGTTGGGGCCAGGGCTTCACACTTTCAAGATCAGCACTGCACCTAATGTATGGATTATCAAATGGACATTTTCATGTGCCACACTGAAGACTGCACACTTGGGCACCAATCAATAAACCGCTTTCTGTAAAAGGCTCATAGTAATTGTTTCAGGGCTTGCGGGTCACACAGTCTTTGTAGTAAAAACAACCAAAGATGGTATGTAAATAAAGCAATATGCCCGAGCTTCAAATATACTGCATTTGTGGACATTCCAACATGAATTTCACATCACTTTTATTTGTCTGAAATGTTATTTTCCTTTTGTACTTTGCTAAGCATGTATACAGCCAAATACATCCATAGCTCCTGAGCTATACTAACACAAACTGGGATAGATTTGGCTCCCAGGCCTTCTTCTGAGAGCCCCCTCTCCCCGTACCAAAGCAGTCACTAGAACCCTTATAGTTGCCGCTGTCTACAAGAGAGACTTTCAAAAGGCCACTCTCAGGCTTAGCAATAAAGTAATTGGGTACAAACATCATTTAAAACAAAAAGTTCAAGTTCATCTTCTTTGTCCTAATTGCTGTAATAATTCTTTTTTTCTGGGGATAATTTATAAGGCAAAAGGAAATAGGAAATGCAGTCAGAATTTTACAAAAAGGCATCTAGAATCATTAAACCTCAGTACATTCAGATGATGAAATATTATATAGATATAAATCTTTATGGTATGCAAGAAAATGCTCAGGACAAAGAAAAAACAACAACAACAAAACAAAAAAAGACCTACCTGAAAAAAAAATCAGAAAAATAGGCTTATCTTTCTATGCCAGTTTGCAAATGTGTACGTACACACACACACTCAGATAGGGTCATTTTTCTTTCATTTCCTTTACAATTCAGGTTATTTGTATTTTTAGTCTTTCCAGAAGTTCTTTTTAAAAGCTCTTCTTAAATTCAATTTACTACTTATTTACTGTTCTGATTCTCTACTGTGAATGACTTTCACTTTTGTGATCTGGGAAGTATACAAATTATTATATCTTAAAAAAAAAAAAGATCCGGAGAAACATCCAGATTTGGAAGTTGGCACAGAAAAAAAAAAAAAAAAGCTTTTCAAATTCAACCTTGATGTACAATCCAGATAAAACTGCAATGTAAACCAGACCCAGGCAACTGAGAGCCACCAGGATCTAAAATTCATGCAAAATCACCACAGAAGTGGTGGCGGCGGGGGTGGGGTAGGGGTCTGATCAAAAGCAGCTGAGGCCTGGAATCTGCAACCAGCCCTCCAGTGAACCACACACCCAGAAAAAGCAACCTGAGACTGAAGGCTTCATGAGGATCCAGGGTCTGGGGCATAGGGAGGCTGGGGGACTTAGAAGCCTCTTTTTCCTACCCCTCTGATACCTGAACAATAGAACCCAAACAACCCCCCTTTCAGACTTCAGAGGAACAGGGTTCAACAGCTAACTCTTTTGTTGTTGAGAGGCTTGGCTTCTGCCTTCCAGGGGTTAATAGTACTTTAGACCTTGATGTGTGTACCTTTTCCTCAAGTCTGCGGGCAGCAGGGGGTGCGGAGGGCAGTTGGTGGAATGGGGGGGTTCTCCTAAAGAATTTAGTATTTCACAGTCTTGTTCAGAAGGTGAACATGTAAGGAAAGCTTGGGTATCATTTTGGGGAGTTCGCTGTACCCCAGGCAACATGATGGTTGTGCATCTGCCACTTGGTTCAGTTCTAAAAGTCTCCCATAAAGAGGCCTAAGTGGTTGTCATAGCAGACAGACATAACATAACCACCTGCAGTTTAAAGGGGCTCAGTATTCAGCTCCCGGTCATCTTCGTAATTATCCACATTTGAAAGCAGAATTCAAGCAGAATTGCCACTGAAGCCTGAAGTTCTTCTAAAACTAGGTTTCAAAGTGGCAAGGTAGTTCGTGTATGCTGATAACAAGTACATCCGGAACACAAAGTTCAAGATCATAGGATGACTTACTGGCTTGCTTTCTTTTACTTTCTGGCTTCAATTTCCCACCTATAAAAAACAGGAGCAGTAAAACACCTACAACTCAGGAATAATACAAGAGAAAAAAACCAAAACAACAAAAACTCCAAAGCACACAACAGACCCTCAATAAAAGGGCCAGAACTACTAATAACCTTTGCTAAGTCAAAACATTCACAAAGAGAGTTGACATGAAGGAGGGCAACTGTGAGGTCACGGGGAAGGGGACTTTCCTCTCCCTCCATTCCCAGAGCCTTCCAAGGCTTCCCTTTTCTCTTTTAGGACAACAGGTGTGAACCTGGACGGACTTTATAGCGTGTTTACCCTTTAAAATTCAAGTCTAAACTTCGTAAGACCGCAGCCGGCTGTAGGTGGTGCCTGTGGAACTGGGCAGGGGTGAACAGCTTTTGCTAAAGGCAGCCTGAATCTCACCGAGCCCCAGAGATGGCCAAAGGACAGACTGAAAAGTAGCAACGTCCTTCATTTCCTTTGCGGTTTAAACCTAAACCACAGCTCCTCCCCGGTCGGCCAGAGTGCTTGCTTTATACACATTGAGATGTGAGTCGGGCTTTCTTCCCTCTACTGTCCCTGGTTTCCCCACCATACGGAGGCATGTCCTCGGCGTCTGCAGCACACGGCAGCGCTTTTGAGCAGTTCTCCCGGCTCATCTATTCTATGCACAGCTGCCTCCAGGAGCGTCTTCTTCGGAGTGATTTCAATACCCGAGCCGGGGGCATAGAGGCAAGAGGATGAATAAGCGGATTGTGCTTCATTTAGTGAAAAGAGGAAGCACATTCTGCTCTGCAATGAATGAGAACATCGGGATTTCTAGGGAGAGACGAATGGAGAAAATGGGATGGATGTGCTGTGTTTGCTTCCTAAGAGAAAGGAGGATGAATGAAAGGAGAAATAAATTCAATGCTCGAGCCAAGGAGAGCAAAACCAGAAAACCCCGCAAAGTGACAAGGTAGCAAGCCTGTCTCCTGCCGGCTGCTGCTGTTCTCCAGTTAATATCTGCCAGACTTAGCGTTCTTGAGAGCGCTGTTGGGATAATGGGCCCCACTCAGCGTCACGTGAGTTCTCCATCTCAGGCAAGGGACAGGATTTCAACCATATCACACACAGCTCTCATTACTCGCAAGGCAACGATCTTACCGAGGAGAGCAGCACAAGCCGTAAACACAAGTACTTAGGAAGGCAAAGCTCTTAGGTGTGAGTGTCCCTGCGCGTGCGTCAGCCGGAGATGGCCTCAGCTGCCTGGCGTTTCCCAGACTAGATCTGAGAGGCCCTTTGGGATAGCAGCGACTGTAAGAGACCCATCCTCTGGTGCACCGTCCTCACTAGAGGGGTGAACAGCAGTCGGGGCTGAAGGATCTATAAAGTATCATCCACGTCCAGAGCATTTCTCTTTGAATTGGCAGAGAAAGAAGTCTGCTTCTGAGAGGTTTATGACCTCTTCGGGAAACCAATATACCCTAAATCAGAATTTCCCCTCTAGCAGGTCTAGGGATTTTGAACCAAATATAGGGATTTTCAAGTCTAGAGAAAACCTTAGGCATATCATTCCATCCCAGCCCAGTCCCTCCTTCCATCTTTTAGATTAAAACTTTAAAAATTAAAACCTAAAGGAGGTGAATGGCTATCCCCTCACTCACAGTAACTTAGCAGAGATGGAATCATATCCCCCAACTCAGTCTTGATATCCTTTCCTTTACTTCAGGAGTAATAAGTAGAACAAATAAAATAAGTACGCTCGCAGTGTGACACAAACCACGGGCGCAGAAACACGGCGGAATGTGAAGTCTCAAGCGAGTTCTTCCAGAAAAGTCAGTTCAGCTGAGAGCCCGAGAAAAAGGGCTGCGTGTGCACGGTCAGACGCTTCTCGAATCCAACAGCCATCTTTGGAATGCCTAATAGGTGCAGAGCATCTGACAGGAGGGGAGGGAAGCCAGGAAGCCTCATCACGAGGCCCTGCTCTCAAGACAGCTGTGCCAAATTTATCAGCTCAGGGAGTAACTGAAGTCACGCAGCCATTAGCCAGCAAGAGGGAAAAACTGACCCTTGACAGGAGAGAGAACCAGTTGGAGCCGGAGCTGGAACCAGAGTCGGAGTTGGACCCGAAGTCTAGAGTGTGCGCCTTTAATCCTAGCACGCACACGGCAGAGGCAGGCAGATTTCTGAGTTCCAGGCCAGCCAGGGCTACCTAGAGACCCTGTCTCAACAACTACAACTACAACTAATGCTACCACTGCCTGGCAGTGTTGAGGGCATATAACTTGAAGGAAAAAAATTCAAATGATATAAAGGCAGCAGTTCTCAACCTGTAGGTCACAACCCCCATGGGCTTTGCATATCAGATATTCACATTATGATTCATAACAGTAGCAAAATTACAGTTATGAAGTGGCAACAATATAATCTTATGGTTGTGGTCAGCACAACACGAGGAACTGCATTAAAGGGTCGCAGCGCTAGAAAGGTTGAGAACCACTGGATTAAGTTCTCAGAGGGGGAAGCCTTTTAAGTTTAATTTGAGTGGACGTGGGCGTGTGTGGTGTGGGGAACCAACTCATATTTTTAAAATTCTTGGCTGTGGGGGCTGATATTGGTTGCCAACTTGATTGCGTGTGGAATCAGCTGCAACACAAGCGGCTCAGGAGGGACTTTCTTCATCGGTGTGTTCGAAACCATGAAGCTCCATCCATCTTAAATGCAGGTAGGAGCCTCTAATGGGAACTGAGATGAAAGGCTTGGGAGAAGGAAATTCTGTACTTGGCCTGCTTGCCCTCCCCCTCACTGACAAATCCATCTACCCTGCTGCCACAGCGCGCTCTCACCCATACCAGAACTAACTCCCGTAGCATTCAGGCATAAGTTAGTACAGACAGACATACAGACAGAAGACCAACAGACTCCTCCAGGCCTTTAACACTTGATCAGTACTGCTGAGATGTCCAGCCTTGTAGACTGAGCAACTACTGGATTCTAGACCTCTCCAGCGTGGAGCAGCCATTGCTGGACGACCTAGAACTACATCCGATGATGAGTCAATATAATAAGCCCCATCTAACATATGTCTTTACTCCCTCAGTTCTGTTCCTTCAGGGAACTCTAAGTCATTCCCCACAGATATGATTTTATTCATCAGAGTGGTTATAGTCATATTTAGAACTGGAGTTGAAAAGACATTTAAACATCCACAGCATCACTACACATTCATCTTTAAAAGGCGTAGCTGCTAGGCTCAGAAAACTCCAAAAGTGACGTGAGCTAGCAGCTGTCCAACATTAAACTGAAAATTCAAGATCTAGAGCTAGGAATGATGGCGCACACTTTCAATTCCAGGACTGGACTCTGGAAGCAAAGATCAGCCTGATCTACAAAGCGAGTTCCAGGGTAGCCAGGGCTACACAGAGAAACCCTGTCTCAATAAAACAAAAGTAGAAACCAAGGTCTGCATAACTAAGCAAAAATTTTAAGCCGGGCAGTGGTGGCATGCATGCCTTTAACCCCAGCACTTGGGAGGCAGAGGCAGGCGGATCTTTGTGAGTTCAAGGCCAGCCTGGTCTATAAGAGCTAGTTCCAGGACATGTTCCAAAGCAAGCACAAATTTTGCCTTTTTGAATTATTTGTTTTGTTGTTTTTGTTTTTGTTGTTGTTTTTCAAGATAGGATTTCTCTGTAACTTCGGTGCCTGTCCTGGAACTAGCTCTTGTAAATCAAGCTGGCATCGAACTCACAGAGATCCTCTGCCTCCCGAGTGCTGGGATTAAAGACGTGTGCCACCATCTCCGGGCTGAAAACCAGCATCCCTCTACCGTAGCCATCAGCTGTATTTTCCAAGCCAAAAATTAAGACTCAAAATAAACTTGTGAGCCGGGCGATGGTGGCTTACGCCTTTAATCCCAGCACTCGGGAGGCAGAGGCAGGCAGATCTCTGTGAGTTCGAGACCAGCCTGGTCTACA
>NC_022022.1:5289984-5293330 GCF_000317375.1 Microtus ochrogaster
GGACAGGCTCCAAAGCCACAGAGAAACCCTGTCTCGAAAAACCAAACAAATAAATAAATAAATAAACAAACTTGTGCACATACTGGAACAGAATATTTAAAATCAAGATTAAAAGTTACAACGATCTGAGACAATGCTTCCAGAATGTTCTGCTCCATTCATTCCCCCCCCCCTTTTCCCATAAGGGGATCATGCTTTGCTCTGTCATGAGATAATTCTGTAGTTACAAAATAAGTATCAGACTCTAGACTCAAACTCCATCCAAGGAGAGCCACAGGTGAAATGAAAAGCCACAGAGAGAGCAGGTAGGTACGGATAACTAAGGCGAGACAGGTGTAAATCAGGACCACCAGACGACACCAGCTTCCTATGCCTCGAGCATCTGCAGGGCTCAGTCAAGCCTAAACACGACTGTAATAAGCTACAATGACCCTGGCTAGTGTGCTCCCTGGGCGCCATAAGAGGCTCCCAGTGCCATGAATTTAGCCTCTTTGTCACTTGTCAAAATGCAAATCTAATTATTTGACTGTCATGGTTATTCAAGAGTCAGACAACAATCCCACACTCTCATGGAATTGTTGCAGAATGCTTTGTGAATATTTTTGCACTCAGCTAGGCTTCCTATCAAGCGCTGGCCCCCAAAAATAACGCAGTGAGGAAGAAGACCCTTTTCTTTCGGTGGTAGTAGATTTGGGAGATTTGTCTTCACTTTCTCCCCTCACTCCTCCAACACCAAGAGACCAGGAGTAAGTGAAGTTGCAACAGTGACCTTTTGCCTCAGCCTCATTATTGCTGATATTGAGAGAATCATCTAGAAACATCATCTTGAAGTTAGTGAAAACAAAACCCCAGGGAGATCCAGAGCCCACCCTGGAGGACGCCACCGTCACATTGCAGCAGCATCTCTTACTCATCAGTACTGTGTCTTAATGCACCCCTAGATGCCAAGTGTCGCCACAGTGGCATCAACCGTCAGAACTGCTATGCAATGTGCTTTTGGTTCCTATATAGTGAGTTTCTGATTCTCACGCTCTGTTTTTGCTCAGACTATAGAGTGAGTTAACTGACCTCTAAGTTCAGTGTGAACTATGATGTTTCATGAAAAGTCAGGGGTTGTGGCTCAGTAATACTATATTATCTAGCAGGCACAGGCCTGGGCTCCCTCCCCAGCTAAGCTAATACCTTTAGATTTGGCTGGGGATGTGAGCTAGTGTTAAAGGGTTTACCTGCAAGAGATCTAGAGCTCAGTACCCTAGACTGCCCCTGACCAGAACATATATCAGCATACACAGTATAGAGAACTGTTTATGTAATGGAGGATGCAGATCTCTACTTTGCTTGTGAGTTTTGTACTTTGGGCAAGTATATATCTACTAAGATGGGTTTTAAAATCTCTTAAAATATACTTTAAAATAAATATTTAGAATACTTAAACATCTTAAATATTTAAAATTATTTAAATTTATATATATGTATGTATATATGTACACACACACACACACACACACACACACGAGTGTTCTATCTGCATGTACAACTTTATGCCAGAAGAGGGCATCAGATTCCACTATAGATGGTTGTGAGCCACCACATGGGTGCTGAGAATTGAACTCAGGTCCTCTGGAAGAGCAGTTACTGCTCTTAACCTCTGAGTCTTCTCCACAGGCCTCTACTAAGATGTTAATCTATATATTTTTAGATGTATTTTTATTTTTTTTTAATTTAAAAGTATATTTATTCATCAACAGTGATACAACTCAGAGCTATACTGTCCAATGAGAACAAAACAAAGCCAAAAACGTTTCTTGGTGTTTTCAGATTCCTGGTATGCTACTTTTTGAGAGTCGGGAACGAGGCATCAGCATTCCCAGGTAGTCTGGGAGTTTTCAAACTTATAGTTTAAGCATACTCATAACAGTCTCCACCCACCAAAGTTTGAATAGCTAAAATCCCGTTTAAAGAATAAAATGTAATAAGTTTAGTAGCGCTCACAAAGAACTGCACCCTGCAGGAATAGTCAGTGTGAAATATGGTTTAAAAGCCAGGTCTCCCAGCAGGGGAACAGCCCCTCGTGAATCATGTGTGGGCGTCGCTATTTATGGAAGCATTTTCCAGGGACAATGTGCTATACCTTCAGAGAGCATTCATATGGCTTACAGGAAGTATGCTGCATATACTGTATTTTGTCCTTTTTTACTGATTTTTTAAAATTTATTTATTTATTTATTTATTTATTTATTTATTTATTATGTATACAATATTCTGTCTGTGTGTATGCCTGCAGACCAGAAGAGGGCACTAGACCTCATTACAGATGGTTGTGAGCCACCATGTGGTTGCTGGGAATTGAACTCAGGACCTTTGGAAGAGCAGGCAATGCTCTTAACCACTGAGCCATCTCTCCAGCCCCCCTTTTTTAATGATTTGACTGTATGAGTGTTCGCCTACATGTATGTCTGTGTGGCAGGATCATGCAGTGCCCTCAAATGTCAACAGAGGGTGTCAGATCTCCTAGAACTGGAGCTACAGACAGTTGTGAGCTGCCATGTGGGTGCCAGGAACTGAACCCTGGTTCTCTGGAAGAGCAGCCAGTTCTCTTGACCACTGAGCCATCTCTGTCTTTTTAAAAATTATCCTTTTTTGTCTTCCTTCCTAAATGTTGTATTACAGCTGGTGTATTTTTGCTTACTTATATACATATTATAATATAGGTTAGGACCCACAGAATGAAGGAGATCATGCATGCATTTTTTTTCCTTTCTGAGCTAATGTGGACTTGCTTAATATTATACATTTTAAATCCATCAGTTTCCCTGAAAATTTTGTGATTTAACTTTTCCTTGGAGCTGGACAGTATTCCATTTTATAGATATAGCAGATTGCGTTATCCATTGTTTGTAAAATGTGGTCCTAGATGGGACTAGTAGTGCGCGGCCATAGTCCCAGTTACTTGAGAATCTGAAGCAAACTTGTCTGGAGTTTAGGGGCACCCTGAGGAACACATAGCAAAAATAAATAAAATGTTTCAAATAAACAAAAATTATCATCGAGCTTCCTTGTTCCTAAACACACTTCAGCGGGGACCGGAACTAAACGGCAATGATTTGGTGGTGGGGAGCCAGCACAGAAGATAAAGGTGCTCAGGGCTGAGCCGAGAGCCTGAATGTGGTCCCAGGATCCACTTAAAAGGCCAAGTGTGTGGCAGCTACTCCTCAGCAATCCCAGTGCTTCTGTGGTGAGATGGGAGGTGGAGAGGGTAGGAGTGACTGGAAGCTCACAGCGAGCTAGCCCGGGGCCAGCGCGGCACAGCAGCAGAGAGAGAGAGAGAGAGAGAGAGAGAGAGAGA
>NC_022022.1:5293430-5295068 GCF_000317375.1 Microtus ochrogaster
GAGAGAGAGAGAGAGAGAGAGAGAGAGAGAGAGAGAGAGAGAGAGAGAGAACTCACTCAGCAAGGGGAAAAGCAAGAACTGACTCCTGGAAGCTGTCCTCCGACTTCCACACACACACCGTGGCACGTGTGCACCTGCACACACACACACACACACACGCACACACACCAAGTAAATAATTACAAAAAAAAAGGTAAGAGCAATGACTTCCAAACTCTAAAGCCATTTGTCTTTATCCTGAACCAGTCTGTCTCCTACTCCTCCACAATGCATCAGGTAGCTTATTAATTTAAACATCTGACAAAATTAAGTAGAAAAAAAAATCCCTGAGAATTTCTTGTCACTGATTGTACTAACTGAACGTTCTTGAAAAGCATCAGAACCATGGCTGCGGGTGCCTGAAGTCGAGATTGGGAGTGATAGGTACACTGACAGACTCTGCTGATTCCAGCGATGTGCAAACGCACATCAACTCTATCTGGTTTATTCCAATTCTCTCAGGGCTATTAGATTCAATTACCAATTATTAGATATGGGTTCAAGATATCCCTAGATTGTAGCACAAAGTTGAAGCATTCAGCAGAGAAACGTAAATGAGAAGTTAAGGGATCTACTAGAAGATGATAAGGCAGCATAGTTATTGTACTTGCCTTGCCCAGAAATGCCACTTTAGATTTGGTGCCCACGAAAGGAAGCATGGAACCCAGACCAGAAAACCACCAGATCTGGGTTTGAATCCAATAAGGCAGGTGACTAGCATGGGGGGAGGGGAGGACTGACAATTAATTTCTTTCATTTTTTTCAATCATCACTGTATTGCTAGCATGTTGTTGGGTTCTGGACACAGAGCAGAATGGCGTGGTTTTGTGGGAAAAATGGAGAAGTTTTTTGTTTGTTTTTTTTAAAGTATGAAAGAATCGCAAGGATCCACACAGAAGAGCTAACCTGGTTTGGTAACTTGAATGTAACCAAATGATCTTACAGGGAGAGATATTATTAGGAGGTATGGCTTGATGGAATGGATGGCCTTGTTGGAGGAAGCGTGTCACCGTGGGGGTGGCTTGGAGGCCTCATATATGCTCGGTATATATGTTTTAGTCGACTTCTTGTTTCCTATAAGATGTAGACTCTCAGCTCCAGCACCATGTCTGCCTGCAGACTGTCATGTTTCCTACCATGACATGGACTGAACCTCTAAACTGTAAACTGCCACCTCAATTAAATGTTTTCCTTATAAGAGTTGCCATGGGGGGGGGGGCGCTGGAGAGATGGCTCAGCTCTTAAGAACACTTGCTGCTCTTCCAGAGGCCTTCTTCGATACCCAGCAACCACCTGGTACACATGGGAGAGTTAAACTGGTCTGTATAGGGGAGCTACCTGCTTTGTATGAGTTAGCTAACTTGGTCTGCATTGGGGACTTAGCCTGGTCTACATGGGTGAGCTATCTTGGTCTGTATTGGGGAGTTTTAACCTGGTCTGTATGGAGGAATTAACCTGGTTTGTATGGAATAACTAATGGGGTCTGTATCTGGGAGCTAACCTGGTCTGTATGGGTGAACTAATCTGGTCTGTATGGGTGGGTGAACCCGTTCTATATCTGGAGCTAACCTGGTCTGAATGGGTGAACTAATCTGGTCT
>NC_022022.1:5295288-5301344 GCF_000317375.1 Microtus ochrogaster
TATGGGTGGGTGAACCCGTTCTATATCTGGAGCTAACCTGGTCTGTATGGGTGAACTAATCTCGTCTGCATGAAGGAGTGAACCTGGTCTGTATCTGGGAGTTAGCCTGGTATGCATGGGGGAGCTAACCTGGTCTTTACTGGGGAGACAATATGGTCTAGGAGTCAGAAGTAGCCTGAAGGGTGACATCCAGGAGTAGCCAGAAGGGATAACCCGGAGTTAAAACCTGGGAAAGCCATTCCTCCTTTTCAGGTCCTTGTTTTGAATTGGGGATTATAATAAGCTATCTCTGGGGATTCCTCTGACATTTTAATGAGTGTTGATATTTAAAGCAGTTAGTATAGCTTCTGGCTTGTAGTAAATACTCAATAAATGATAGCTGTCTTTATTGCTTTTTCACAGCCTTCTTTAAGAATTTTAAGAGTGTTCTCTAAAAAAAACAATGCAACAGTTACAAAGTGACCCTCCAACCAAATACTTCCGTTTTCCTGCACTTGCGTCATGAGAGCGAGGGATGAGCGGACGCAAAGATCATCTTTCCCTCACCCTGCCCTTGGCTCTGTGCGTGACGCTCACCTTGACCACAAAAGCAGGTCCTCAGGTCTCTTTAGTCTCCGGCTTAGCATGTTACATGAGTCAGATCTGAAAATCTGGCCCCTTCAAAGGCTGGAGTTCCTCCCTGTTTAATCAGACATGAGACAAATCGCGTGCTGCGGCAGAGGCGTACAAACACGCTTTAATTACAATATTGTAACACCAATTAGAGATCTATCTAATCGAGGACCCGGCACTTCCTGCTCGGATATTACTCCCATGTCGGGATAATTACTGCTAATTAAGCCTGGAACTAATTAGGCTAAATGATCTCATTTATACCAACAAAGATGACTTCTAGGAGTTCATAAGAAAAACCAGGGTGATCTTATCGTTCCTGGGCTATCTGGCTTTTCATCCTGGAAACGAAGCCCCTCTCCTCGACATCAAGGGGCATGCAGAGTCTGTTCTGTGGAATTCTGGGTGAGATGGGAACAGGTTCTTCGTTTGTCTTCCCAGATTCTCCTACACGGGAAACCAGCCTTGTCCGCTCATGGCTTACTATCCTCCTCCACAAACGTGTTGAAAGCAGCAGTCACAGAGAGAGGCTGTGGCAGAGGGCCATTCAATGCAGCCTTGCTCTGGTTCCCGTTTACCTGCAGTTCTGGCCAATCTGTGCCAGCATCCCTTCTCCATCCCCCACAGAGCACACAAGGCTTGAGCTCAGCCAGGCAAACTGAGGTTTGGGCACATTTCTGTTGCTGCCAACCCTCACTTTCCCTCTCTAAGACAGGGGTAATGATAGTATCCTGGGGTGTTTGGGGGTGGGGATGAACAGCACCTCCAGCACGGAGTGGAGCTAATGTCAGTCGTGGTATCCATCAGTAAAAAACATCAACATTTAGTCTCCCCTTCCAGGGCGCTGTAATACCTCAGTTCTGAACTAAATTCCACTTTGGCCTGTTCTCCATTCTTTTCTGGCCTAGAGCGGTGTCAGTGAGCAAAAGGCACACGGCACAGAGTTAGGAAGTCTGGCTATTTTTCAGCTGTATGACTTGAGGAAGTCACCTCTTCCTAGGAAGGACAGCACTCGTCACACGCTTGATTGACTGTTCTACCCCAACTTTCTGACTTCGCCTTTGCAATACTCCCCATTCGAGGTGAGAAAGCTGAGACCTCAATAAATAACTAACTTAAACATAAAAATAACCTTCACTGCTACTAAATGCCAAGTCTGGGGGCAGGCCCTCACTCATAGCTGCGTCCCAAGTGGCCGTTACCACGGATTGCCCTCATCCCTCCCTGTAATGGAGGGGACTGAAGTCTTCGTCTTTGTAAAACCTGCAGTATGTATCAAGCATGAAGTCTGTATTGTATGTCTGATACATGCTCCCCCAGTACAAACATCCGACATACCAGTCTCAACACTACAAATCCACAAGCACACATATGTGCCTGTCTTTACTTGCATACATACATCACATATATCATCTTCGCTGCATGGTTCCATGGGGGACAATGCTGTCCTTGGGTATCTTCCTGGCCTCTGGAGGGTTTCTTTTTTCCTCCTGGGGTTGGATTTGTACAGTGAAGACCAATGGGAACTAAGGATGTTTACCCCCTTTTTCTGCGGTCCACAAGGGTTGGCCCTCATCCCTCCTAGAAGAATATGGCAAGTGAGGTACCAGGACACAGAGCATCCTGCGTCGACTTACTAGAAGAACATGCTTTTAAGGAATTTGGAAAGAGGGCAGGAAGCTGTCTCAAGAACAGGCCTTAAAATATATCTGGTGATTAATGAAAGGGCATGAAAAAGAAATAAATAACTTCTTTGGCAAATTCGGAAACCTTTTATAAGATGAATCATCAAGCCATTCTCCCAGCTCTCGTTTCTGCTTCTCCGGTGTATAGACAGAGGCTTAATGTACCATTTTTGATTCCTTAATATAGCTAAGGTCCTTGGCTTCTCATACCATGAAAACCTGGCAGGGAGCAGAGGCTGAGGAAAGAAATACTCAGAACCCAGTTACAGCATAGCATGCCTGCCTAAGGGAGAGTTTGGTTAACCACGTCCTAGCTGTTCTGTCCCCATGTGGCAAGGATGAGTCTCAGAGTGGCCAGGTTTCTTCATGTCTGTCCCAGAACTATCATCTGCTGTTATTTAAGTATGATCTACATAGTAAATATGACCCAGTATTATTTAAGTAAGCTCTACAGTCATCACTGTCCTTTGGGGACCAACAGCCTGGGCTCTCCCTAGTAAAGAGCTTTATCTGTGTTGAAAGGAGTCTTCCCAAACAGACTTTCAAATGTCCTCAGTGATGGTGGGCCGGCCGGCTGGTTCTTTGACACAGGGTCTTTTTCAAGTTCTCCTCAGCATCCACAGGCTTGCTTATTTGTTTATTCGTTTGTTCAGCTGGCACTGGGCTATTCTGAGCTCCATTTGGGTAGGCCTAGGGGGGATAATACGCTGGCCAAGAAGGAGGGACTGCTTGGCTGCTCTCAGGCGATTCCTGTCCCCCCTCCTCCCCCTCTTGAAGAGCAGGCTATGTGTCATTCTTATCTGAGAAGTGGCTTCTCTCTCTCTCTCTCTCTCTCTCTCTCTCTCTCTCTCTCTGAGGGAGGACGAAGGAAGAGAAAGTTCGGAAGTAGTTGGTTTAATACATTTAATCTTCTTCCAGCAAACATCGCATGTCACCCGCTAAGGGAACGGGAAGGAGCTAGGTCAGCAGGCAACTCAGAGAGCAGAGCGGCAGAGGCACAAGTAGGGGATGTAAGGAAGGGGGAAAGGCAAATAGCAAGAAGTCTTAGCATTCCTTCAACTAAGCTTTGGATAAGGATGCTAGACACCCTCCTAGGGTTCCACGCAGGTCAAAAGTAAAATGAACTCTGTCCTCCAAGAGGTATGCAGTGCTAGATGAGAAAGAACATGATGAATTTGGAGAGGTGTCTCAGGTAAATCCAACAGGTTCTCAAGAGTATTTGGATGTAGAAATTAAGAGGAGAGAGAGAGAGAGAGAGAGAGAGAGAGAGAGAGAGAGAGAGAGCTCGGTTAGTGAAGGGTTTACCTTGGGGGACAACATGAAAGCAGGTGTGATTAATTAACCAGGAAAGAGAACACAGGTGGTGATTCCGCCTTCCTAAAATAAAGCGAATGTGGCTTCTTTGTGTGGTTTAGGTTTGCTTGTTTATTTTATTATTATTATTTTTTTTTTTTTTTGCTGAAGATGCCTGTGAGAAAGCAAGGATGAGGTGCAGTAGATAACTGAAGGGGTCTGGAACTCGGGAGAGGCCTGAAGGTGTTAGGGAAGTGGGAGGGTGGGGAATACCTTTGGGGAGGTGAAGGAGTCACTGATTAGAAATCAGTGTGTGGTGAGTTCATGGAGGATGTGGGTGAGGCAGAAAAACAGGATGAGGAAAGGGAGCAAAATGTAGTGTGCACGTGGAAGAATCTGAGAGTCCTGGTCCTAACCACTAGGCAACCAGGGAAGCCACACATGAGGATCGGAAAATGTAGTCCCTGCACTTGGAAGATGATCATGCAAAACTGCACCCACTCTACTCCGTAGAAACTGCTTTGGCCAAAGTCACAAATGGCTTCAGATGGGCAAAGCTCCAAGGGTGCCTTCCAGCCTGTTTCTTGCCTTCATGCAGCCTGCGTTTTACCTGCTTTCTCTGCAAGGCTGGCATCACTGACTCCTCAGCGCCTCCTGACATAATTCTGGGGACACTGTCTTTTCTTACTTCTCCCATCTTTCACCTTTTCTCACCTTCTGCCTTTTAAATGAAATACCAAGGATACCCCCAAAGTCACCCTAAGACTTCTCTAGGCATTCAGCATGCTCTCTGCAGGTGACTTTTGCAGCTTCCACTGCTGACCAGAACCCCTGATGTAGAAAGAAAGGCATGAAGGTCTGCGAGAACTGAGCTCTAACCGGAGCTTTCCAGGAACAGGATCCGCCGGCCATCATCACCAGGATGTTCACGGGGTCTTCACATTCATGAAAAAATCATCCTCATGCCTGATTCTTCCGCCACAGAGAAAAGGCAGTTTCTAGGGGGAGTTTACTCTCTTGTGTTTTAAGCTCCTTGAGGCTACAAGTCTCCGGAGATGATTTGACCACAGTGCTTTGCCCTTAAGCACCGCCATCCTAGGCCAGAGGTCTATTAGAGAAGTAACAAGGCCTTAAGAGGACAACCAGGACTCTCTAGAAAGACAAGGCACTGGCCGGGGAGGTGGGCTCATTAGCATATCTAAAGCTGATATACAGACACTTTCTTAGGAAAGGGGCCAGCCAGTCCAGCCTTAGAGAGGGAGCACACAGAAGCCCGCTAATGGTTCTATGCCTCTGTGAGATGCACATGCCTTCGAAGTGTGCTCGCCAGAGCTGCAGTGGAATGTTAGGTTTGAAACAGACAGCCAGCAGCTGAGCAGAAAGGCAGACAGACCTGCTGGATCACTAGCAACACCGCCCTAGTAGATAAGGCAGCGGGGGCGGGGTGGGGGTGGCTCCTGAGATTGTGGGGGTGGGAGTGGGGGCCCCCAGGGCAAGAACTGATGCAGGAGCACTATCTGCTCTCACTCCTGGTCTCATTATTTTCTTATACACTCTCCTTCTTCCCCAGAGTTGAGCATTATAGGAGGATCACGTATAAGCCAAGCTTGATGCTTTAAAAAAAAATACCTGTATACTACTAATTGTTGAGCATCTTTATTTTTAAGTAAAATATTTTTTTTTCTCACAGCTTTTACTTGATTTAGAAATAAATGGATGGGTTCCATTTTGTCTCTCCCTCCTAAATTTCCCTTAGGCATAGACCAAAAATGTGTGAAATGTCAGCTCAATTAGGGTATGTTAGAAGTTATCTGTGCCTCTGAAAAGCAGTCCCGGGTAGAGCGCTCGTCCTGAACTTGCAGATATTACTGCTACTGCAGTAGGGGCAAGAATGATACTCTTGGCTAGGAAATTAAACAACAGAAAAATGCTTCTCTGAAGAAAAAAAACGGTCTCCTAAATTTCATATTGTCTATGAATTCACCTTTATAAGAACCCATTAATTACCACAGCCAATGGGTTTGGAAAATCCACTTGACTTGTTGGAGTTAGTAGGTGTCAAGAGAGGGAAGACTACAAGCAGTTTGCTGTTCATTTAAAAACGGGGCAGCGGGGGGGGGGGGGCGGAATGGGGTGGTAGTGGAGAGGTGACTCAGTGGTTAACTTCTGCAGAGGATCAGAGTCTGTTCAGAAGCGGGAAATCCTTCCCACTTCTGGAAGAGGCTCTGGGCCCTTCTGGGGCTTCCCAATCACACAGTCCCTGTTTCCCTGTTTCCCACAGGGCCTAATTTACACCCCCAACCCCAGCCCAGCATCCATAGAAGATGAGATAATAGGGCACCTGATGCAATAGCCTGAGGTATCCAAAACCCTTCTGAGTGTAGATTTTCCCCCAAATCATATCATCATCATCCTCTCTCTCTCTCTCTCTCTCTCTCTCTCTCTCTCTCTCTCTCTCTCTCTCTC
>NC_022022.1:5302271-5316300 GCF_000317375.1 Microtus ochrogaster
GAGCCTGTCCTGGAACTAGCTCTTGTAGACCAGGCTGGTCTCGAACTCACAGAGATCCTCCTGCCTCTGCCTCCCGAGTGCTGGGATTAAAGGCAGGCGCCACCACCAAGAAAAAGACCAGAGGATGGAGCTGGGCCTGGGGAGTTTATTCCAGTTCTGTGTTACTGAGTACTCCAGCTCCGAGGCATCCGGCCTTAGCACGGGTGAGGCCACAGAGGTGCAAAGCAAGGGTGTGCACGTTCTCCTGCCAGCACGAGCCCAGCAGTCCCAGGGACCCAGCGTGAGGAAGAAAGTCGGTTGGCAAAGCAGGCAGTCGGAGTTGCGTCTCAGGCAATGTTTCTTCCTTAGCAGATGGTATTAGGAGTCCAGCAAGAGGGACAGACACCTCTGCCACCTACAGTGACACCGAGAGCAGCACTGAAGAGATGTCTGGATGGAGTGGGCAAACTCATCACTTTAGGGTTAAGTTTTCTCACGCTGAAAAGTTAGGATGTTGGAAGAGACAATAGCTAACGTCCTTCCAGCTCTTGTTATTCTATGGTTTCATCTTAAGAAGTCCTGATGGTTGGGGCTGGAGAGATGGCTCAGTAGCTAAGAATACTGACTGCTCATCCAGAGGACCCAGGTTCAATTCCCAGCACCCACACGACAGCGCACGACGGCCTGTAACTCCAAGATCTGACACTTTCACACAGACATACATGCAGGCAAAACACCAAAGCACATAAAACAAAAAATAATAAATCAAAACAACAACAACAAAAGAAGTCCTGATGGTTTGGTCACAATAACTGAACTTAGAGTTGGCTAGAAGACATACTTCTGGTCGATAAAAGGAAGACCCATTCTGAGTGTGGGTGACACCACCTGGAGTCCCAGAAAGATGAAAAAGGAGAAAGCAACCAACACAAGCACTCATGAGTCTGCTTCCTCACTGCAGGGGACTGTGACCAGCACTCACTGCAGGGGACTGTGACCAGCACTCACTGCAGGGGACTGTGACCAGCACTCACTGCAGGGGGACTGTGACCAGCACTCACTGCAGGGGGACTGTGACCAGCACTCACTGCAGGGGGACTGTGACCAGCACTCACTGCAGGGGACTGTGACCAGCACTCATGTGTCTGCTCCTCACTGCAGGGGGATTGTTCTAGCCTCTTATGCTCCTGCCTTCTCTCCGGCTATTCTGGACTTTATCCCTTCCTTAACTGCTTTTATTCGGGGTCTGTGACAGCAGTGAGGACAAGTAGCTAATGAGGAGCAAATGGAAGGTGTTTGTCAACCTAGTAACAGCATGTTGGTTTTCATTATGGCTATAAGGTTATGAAAAATGGTATTTGAAAAACTCCACCAAGGTCCTGTCTGCTAGATTTTTTCATAAATGTGGACATATTCCCTACATGTGCTGTCCAATATGAGAGCCACTGACTACATTAGGCTATATCAATATTTAAAATAAAGGCAATATGGCTAAGATCCTGATATTTAATATCTAATTTCATCCTAATTATTTTACACTTCAGTGGCTCTATGTGGCCAGCGACTGACTACCATGCTAGACAGGACAAACATCCAGGTACCAGGCACCAGGTACAGAGATCAAAGACGACGGCCAAGGGTGGAGGGCGGCTTGGGGGTGAAGCATGAAGGCAGGCATGGGTTTGATTTAGGTAGTTCACAAAGAGCGCAATTGCCGGTTTAGGTCTTCTAAAGAGGACACTCACATTTTGTGATGAAGACAGTGGTAATAGGCTCTTTGCTGCTACACAGAACTTTATGCCCTGCAGAGGGCTCTCTTGGGGTGTGGTTTGAACCTCCGTGTAGCTCTGCGCCGCAGAAAACAAGTAAATCTAGACTCGGATATTTGCCTAAGGCCACAGACTTCAAAGAGTGAGGAAGGAATATTCGGAACCAAGCTCGAGACTTCATTTTTCTCTAGTTCCTTTCCACAGACAAGATGACTTCTAAGCCCCGCCCCCAAGCCCCACCCACCCACCATCACCTCCCCAGCCCACCTCCCCCTCCAGCTCCCACCTCTACCCCGGCCCTTCTCCGTGGAAACAGCAGCCCATTTCCGTGGAAACAGCAGCCCATTATAAAACGTGTTTAAATATAAGAAGGAAGCCATGAGGAAAGGCAAGGGACAGGAGGGCCTTCTGACAAAGAACTGAAGCCTGAAGTAATCAAGACTCAAGAGAGAAAGGGTGAAAAACTAAGTCCCCACTAAGCACTGTGAGCAGCTGTCCACGTAAAAGCCAGCATTCCCCCGTCCTTTGGTTTGAAACCAGATTGTGTCCCAAGGCTTCTGGCTGTTTCCAAAAGTCACAGTCCCTTCAGAAAGAAAAGTCTGTCCCCCACCGCACTGAGCATGCTGCAAAGGACTTCAGCACATGGCTCTGGGACCACTCAGGCCGAACTTGAACACCAGACCTGACGCTCTTCGAGGTATGTGCTACGTTAGTCTCGGCTTCCTCCATTGCAAAAGCAGGAGTCGCTTTCTTCCGTCTTACATGGTCATGGGATGCATTAACGGAGACATACTGCGAAGCCCGGGGGCATAGTGTTTGTGAGTGGTAGTTATTAATATTTTACACGACCTAGGCACTGCAGATTCGTGTGGATTCTAAAATAGGACCCGCAGAAACTACTTTCAGACAAGGTAGCCTGGAAAAGATCCCCACAAGACAAAGGGCCTTGGCTTGGAAATCGAAGGTGAACGCGAAGGGATGTCTGCAGGTTCTAAACAGTTGCTGGTAGGATCTCTTGACTTTTCATCTCTGCGTGCAAGGATGTCAAACTTTGTTCTCCCTCCCCTCAAGGTCTAGCCCTACACATGTAAGTACTTTTGTCTAATTTACCTGAATGCTGCGACTTAGAACTGCATGTACCCTGCACACAGAGATCCCTCTTGTTCACACTGATTAGCTGTCCAGTACCTGGTATGTACTGGGTGGTTTTTGTTTTGTTCGTTGTTTTTTTTTTTCCTGTTGTTGATGTTTGTTTTGTTTCTTAGATTTATTTTCATTTTGTGTGTCTGACTGCTTCGCTGCCTTTCTGTCCTTCACTTGCATGCACTGCCTGTGGAAGCCAGAAGAGGGCGTAAGATCTGCTTGAGACTGGGGTTCTGGACAGTCGCGAGCCACTGGGAATTGAACCTAAGTCCTCTGAAAGAGCAGTCAGTGCTCTTAAACACCGACCTACTACAGACTGTGTAGGGTAAGTTCTGTGCCGAATAACAGAGAGGGAAAGGACGTGGCAGTGTCCGCGAGTGACAAATGACCTATTAGGAAAGGCCTCCATGAAGAGGTGACAGTGGAGCCTGCTAAGGAGAGCCAGCCCTGTGAAGATCAGAGGGCAGAAAGCTATGGACAGGGAAGGTCGGAAATGCAAAGGCCCTGAGGCGGAAATGAACTTGGCTGGTGCGTTTGAGGGGCCGAAAAGGCTGAAGTTGAAGCACTGAGGGTTAAGAGATGAGGTAGGAGCAAAGCCGGGCAGGTATATGGGGTTTATGCCAGGCCACGGGAAGGAGTCTGGATTTTGTTCTAAATGCAGTGAGGGCCATTTGGACATTAAGCGGGAGAACAATGAGATCTACGCTGCCTTTTTAAAAGATTACTCTTAATCCAGCTACCTTCTGTCTGGACTCATGCGTGTGGACAAGTGCTCTCCTGGAGGCTCCCGAGAGCATCCCCACGCTGCCAGTTACCTGCCTGTGTCTCCCCACCCCCGTGCAAGCTGTTGCTGCATCTCAGCACGTTCCTCAGCCTTGTTCCCAGAGTGTGGACTTCCCTTTGTACAGCCAACACTCCGATGCCAGCCGGCCCTTGAGTAAAGGGTCGTTTGAGTCGTCCTCCTGTTTAAGAACTTTCAATAGCTCTCCAGCGCCCAGGAAACCAAACAGCAACTCTCTCACCCTCCACCGAGAAGATCCCAACTCAGTTGGTCCACTTTTCTCTACATTCACCTGCATGCATCCTGTAGCGACTTGCACGCTCCTGTAGCGACTTGCACGCTCCTGTAGCAACTTGCACGCATCCTGTAGTGACTTGGCCTTCTTGGGCATGGCTTGTTTATACTTGAGCAGTTTTCTGGCTCGGCACTGACACTTCCCCCAGTTATGTCGGCTGGCATCCTGTGCTATGCATTCTCTGGGGTCCAGTGATGCTGTCTCTCCTGGATGGGTTCTCTGCTCTTGCCGATCATATGTGGTCCTTCCGCAGGACTTTACCTGAGCCCATTTAAAGCATTTGCTGCTTTCTTCCGTGTGTTATAGCTGTCTGTGTGCATGCGTCACTCCCCTCCTAAGCCAGTGTTTCGAGGATGGGGACAGAATCCTAGTCCCTCTTTCTGCCTGTTAGTATCTAGCATTCAGGAGGGGTTTGATAAACACATGCGGAATGAACTGGTGAGCAAATGAACAAACACACAAACAGATCCTAAAATTCGCCTTTGGGCCACGTGGCTCAATTTGGTGATTTTAGAAAGTTGTGGATAACGATAAAAGGGAGTGAGGAGAGGTGGCCTTCTAATCTTTACAACGGTGTTTTCAGGGCTGGGGGACCACAACAAGCATGGAAATCGTTCTCCATCATCTTCCATGGATGGCAGGAAGGGCCACCTGGGAGTTGCAGAGAATTACACACTGTGCCCACAGTGCCCTAGGACCCGGGTTCCGGTGTCTGCGGCTCCCGCTACTCACAGTCCTTCCATTCTAATTTAGTGGGTTTCTGGGAAATAATGTAAAACCAGTTCTCGCAGCAATTAATTTTGAGTCGAGCAGATCCTTTCCAGAAAAAAAGAAGAAGAAAAGGATAAAAGTTTCAGCTAATTCCCTGATTCTTCGGTCTTGTATTAGCATTCCTGAAAGCCTGAATTAGTGTGGTGGGGTTTACCTCAATCAATAGAGCTGCAGAGTTCATTTATCTTAAGTGACTTTACTTTGGAGAGAGGTGCTGATGAGCAGAGGGTGGGTAGCGCCTCTCTGGGAGGGACAAGGCTGGGCTTTCCTCCTTTGCCACCCCTTGCCTTATGCAAAGACCTTGACTCTTTAGGAATAAGACAGGAACTCCATATCCCTGTGGCTATTGAAATCCCACATACTTCTAGTACGTTGTTTAGTTGCAAGCCATCTGTTATTAATTATGTCTGAGAATCACAAAGAACCAATGAAGAGCTCCTTGCCATTGCTACTTTTTAAAAGCTTAAAATACCCAGCCCAGAAGGTTAAGATCACCCACGATAGTTCCTTTGGTGAGAAAGAAACCTGGCGGTTGCTGCTTCCTGCACGAGCTGTCTCACCTTGGACGCTCACCTATCCTATATCTCTCTTGCCTACCGACGACCTTGTTGAAATAGATGGTGTTTGTGTGTACGGTGCTTACATTCATTTTCCCATCTCTAATTTCACACGGGTGACTTAGTCTGAAATTTGCAGCTAAACCAGCATGGCTCAGTGAAGGACGCCTGTTGCGGAATATTAGTTTAAGATGTGTTACATTTGTTTATGCTGTGGAATATTTGCTTAATGATGCAAAGATGTGTTGCATTTTTTTATGTTGCATTTGTTTAACTCTGTAAAGCTGTGTCACCTTGCCTGTCTACAACACCTGATTGGTCTGATAAAGAGCTGAACGGCCAATAACTAGGCAGGAGAGAGAACTAGGCGGGGCTGGCGGGCAGAGAGAATAAAGAAGGAGGATCAAGAAAAGGAGAGGAGAGAGCTGGAAAGATGGCTCAGTGGTTAAGTTAAGAGCATTGCCTGCTCTTCCAAAGGTCCTGAGTTCAATTCCTGGCAACCACATGGTGGCTCACAACCACCTGTAATGAGGTCTGGTGCCATCTTCTGGCCTGCAGACATACACACAGACAGAATATTGTATACATAATAAATAAATAACTACTTTAAAAAAAAAGGAGAGGAGGATACCAGAAGGCAAACCACCCAGTCACGTGACTACGCAACCAGTCACAGAGTAAGAAGTAAAGAAAGGTATATAGAATAGAGAAAGGCAAAAGCCCAGAGTCAAAAGGATAATTTAAGAAAAGCTGGCTAGAAACAAGCCGAGCTAAGGCCAGGCATTCATAAGTAAGAGTAAGTCTCCATGTATTTACTTGGGAGCTGGGTGGCGGGTCCCCAAAGAATTAAAAACAAAACAAAACTAAAACAACAACAACAAAAAAAACTACAGACATTCTTCCTGACTGATTTCTAGAAGGTTCTACTGAGTATGCATATGAGTATGTATTCATTTCCAAGAGTTTAGTAACCAACTTTTTACCAGGTTTGTCATCTTTGGGTTCTAATTCCTGGTCTTTCTTTTTATTTCAAGACAGGTTCTCACCATATACCTTGGCTGTCTGGGAATTCACCGTGTGGACCAGGCTAGCCTTGAACTCACAGAGACCTGCCTGCCTTTGCCCCCTAAGTGCTGGGACTAAAGGAGTGTGCCATTACACCTGACCAAATTCCTGGTTTTACAACCCAACTATTGTTCCATAGCCCAGGAAGTCCCCTCAGTAATCTTTTTCAAGAACGATTGTACTACTTTTGTATTTCAGAGTATTAATAGGAAGGTAAGCATTGGGTTCTGTTCTCGAAGATGAGTGAGGGGTCCACTCTCCTGCCATTGACTCTCACTCCTGGGCGTCCTGAGAGAGCTGTCGCCAGTTAAATCGGAAGGGCACACCTGGTATACGCACGCTTCAAGCGACTCCTGTGGCATGAGAGATGTATGGCATCTGTCACTCTCCCACACTGGCTGGAGAATATGAGGGGTGACAGCTGAGTCAGGCGATCTGATCAATTAACACCTACAAGATTCTTCTAATGTTCCAAGCCCACCCCGCTCCATTTAAATAGCAAGGATTTGGTTAAAGCTATAAAAGACTTTTTTGGATAGATCATTAGAAGATGAAAAATAGGGATGATCTTTGGCTAAACATCACATCACAAAGCTGACACTTAAGCTGCTGACAGAATTTTTAGAAAATTCTCATTTAAGAGAACTATAAAATTGGGGCCGGTACCGGGCATTGGTGGTGCACACCCTTAATCCCAGCTCTTGGGAGGCAGAGGCCAGTGGATCTCTGAGAACTCGAGGCCAGCCTGGTCTACAAAGTGAGTTCCAGGACAGCCACGGCGGTTGCAAAGAGAAATCCTGTCTCGAGAAACTTTAAAAATAAATATAGAAATAAATAAAGGCAGAGAGACAGCTCAGTAGTTAAGAGCATTTGCTGCTCTTCTAGAGGACCCGGGTTGGATTCCCAGTACTGCATGGTGACTCACGAACTGTCTGTAATTCCAGTTCCAGGGTCTATGACACCCTCTTCTGGTTTCCATTGGGACCAGGCTCATATATGGTACACATGTGCACACAACACACACACACACACACGCGCGCGCACACACACACACACACACACACACAGGCAAAACACTCATACACATAAAATAAAAATAAACTATATATATATATATATATATATATATATATATATATATATATATATATATATATATTTTGTATTGGCTTTTTCAAGACAGAGTTTCTGTGTAGTCCTGGCTGTCCTAGAACTCGCTCCGTAGATCAGGCTGGCCTTAAATTCAGAGGTCTGTGTGCCTCTGCCTCCTGAGTGCTGGGATTAAAAGTGTGCACTACCACCACCCAACATTGAAAAAAATCTATTTTTTTAAGTTCTTTCATCTTTTTTCTTTCTTTCTTTTCATTGTTTTTATTGAGCTATTTATTCTTCTCTGCTCCTCTCCCCTCCCCTTCTACCCTCTACCGTGGTCCCCAGGCACCCAATTTACTCAGGAGATCTTGTCTTTCTACTTCCCATGTAGATTAGATCCACGTATGTGTCTCATAGGGTTCTCTTTGTTGTCTAGGTTCACTGGGATTGTGAATTGTAGGCTGGTTTGAAAACATATTTTTTAAAGAACTCTATAAAATTGGAAGAAAGGCTACCAAAACCAAGCAAGCAAAACCAAAACAAACGACTCTCAAAATGTCAAATCTGAGGCTCAGGAGTTAAGAGAGGATAAAACTCTTACAGAGGGCCTGAGTTTGTTTCCCAGAGCTCACGTGAGACTAAAAACCTGTAACTCCAGCTCCAGGAGATCAGGAGTCTCTGGCCTCTTCAGCCACACCTCTGACCTCAGGCCTTGTAAGGGAGAGCCAGGTGAATCTGTGAGGCCAGCCTGGTCTGTGTAGTGGGTGCCAGGCCGGCCAGAGTTACATAGTGAGAACCTATCTCAAAAAAAAAAAAAAAAGGCAATTCATATTCAAAGGACTTATTAAACATACAGACGGGCATTCGAGATGTACTCAGCACACTGTTATCCACTTTTCCTCTTCTAGAGTCATTTCACAACCTGTTGAAGGAAAGACAGGCCCTCCAGAGCCAATCAGTGAAAGTGGCCTGCAGATCCCCGGTCCGGAGAATCGAGGAGACAGGTTACATCCATCTGATCTTACATGCATTTCCATTCTGTCTGCACACACGGGCATGTGTGTGTGCGTACACTTAGATGGAATATGTATATGCTTTCTCATCTCATTTTTCCTATGGTCATGTAAACATTCTGTAATGTTCCAACTGTGCTCACTCCGTATATTTTGGTTCAGATTGAAACTCATTTGTTGAATACAAGCCTAAATGTGTTATCTGCTTTTATTTTGGGAAACAGGCTCTGCCTGCCGTCACCAACACTCTACCCCCATCTTCCCAACCAATCCCGTAGCACAGAATGTCTTTGTCAGGTTTAATAGCCTTCAGGTTTGGCTTTTCTCTCCTGTGCTCCATTAATGACGTCTCTCTTTGGCACAAAAGCATACAATAAACTAGATATTGCAAGGATGCATCGATAGGGGAGATTTTTTTTTTCTCGGCCCGACTGGCCCTGAACATAAGCATCAAAGAGGCTTTTTGCCGCCGGTCACCATGTTGGAAGTACAGATTTTTTCCCCACGTAAGAACATTCCTAATCCCTTGTGAAATGTTATAAAGTGTTGTCTCGCTGTTGTTTTATAGAAGTGAGTTACCTAGGTGAATTTCATAGTGCACGGAATCCACTCCTTAATATCTGCTTTACATCGTTCAGTTATCTAAATGCACGCGTGAACGAATCCTGCAGCAACATTAGAAACTCATTTGCTAGCTCTTTCCACACAGTAGCTTGAAGCTCGGCATCCCTACCAGAGGGTATACAGTGGCCAAACTGAGTTTAGGTTTGTCCTGTTAGCTGCTTGGTTAGCCAATGTTCAGCGAGGGCCCAATATGTACTCATAACTATGCTGGCTTCTGGGAATTACTACAGAGATGAAAGTTAGACCTTCAAGGAACTCAGCTTTCAGGGCAGAAGTATGAGACAGAAGCCATGCTGAGCAGGGGCACTCTCAAGTGATGACACATGGCTAATTCATCTGTGGCCTCCATTGCCTCTTTTGATGTCTATACATCGAAGGCCTGTGGTCTGCTGAGCCATCTCTGCTAGTAATAGGCTACCCTGGGACACCTGCCCTCTGCAGGAGCTGCCTGCTCACCAAGAGTCCATGTTTACAAACTATCTGCACCGATTCTTCACATTAGAATAGCTATATGATTCAATTAAATGTACTGAAATAATGAAACAGAGATGCAGAAAAGAAATCATGTCTATAGCTCTAAGTATGAGATAGGCATTTGGAGTGAATTACTCAAAGTTTAGCATGGTGGAGCAGTGGCCAAGACAGCACTTGCTATGGCAGGGCGGTGGTGGCGCACGTCTTTAATTCCAGCACTAGGGAGGCAGAGGCAGGTGGATCTCTGAGTTGGAATTGAGGCCAGCGTGGTTTACAAAGTGAGTTCTAGGACAGCCAAGGCTACTTAGAGAAACTCTGTCTTAAAAAACAAAAAAACAAACAAACAAACAAAAAAAAAACGAGGAGAGAAAGAGAGAGAGAATACTGTTCTATAGAGAAGCAGAGTTCAGTTCCTAAGTTACATGATTCAGAGCCTCCTGAAACTCCAGCTCCAGGGGATCTGATGCTTCCGGCCTCCTGGGATACTCGTGTGCACACCGCCTCCCAACACATCACACACACATGCATACACACACAACTAAAAGTCAATGGTGTGCTGTCAGCAGTGTGGGAAGGCCAGCTGTGAAACATCATCACATCTGGAAAAACTCGATGGCTTCTCAAACTGCTTTCAGATACCACTCCACTTTGAAGACAAGAGGGGTAAAAAAACCACTGCGTAAATGTCAACTCTGTGACTTACACAAGGGTTAAGGACCAGGGTTCTCCCTAAAGACAAAGTGTTGGCCCACATCAGGACCCCAAGGGATGTTTTAAGTTAAAATAAAGGCTTCAGGAATGGTTCCATTGTCTTGTATGACTCCGGGTTTAACAAGCTTGTGTAACTTAATCACTGACTAGTATTTGAATTGGGCTTAGGGGCTTCCACACTTAGCAACATGATATGTTCAGGACTACAACCAGGGGTGCCTAGGCGGATATGCTGGGCTTCTAGGGAAGAGAAGGCTCTGGGCTTGAGGGGAGAGTGAGTCCTGACTGGGTGCTGAGGAACAGGGCGGGAGCTTCAAGAAAACTATGAAATTTCTCAGCGGGGGAGCCAGAGCCACCTAGCTCCATTTTCTAAACTCTGTAAGTCACCCCATAGGCCAGCGGCATAGGCGTCCTCTTTACTCTGTGGCTGCTCTCCATTCTAAAGCGAGTCACTAAGGCCTCGGTGCCTCTATTTGAAAGATGAGGAGAATGGTGGTTGCTGCCTTGCTGGGTTGTTGGGAAGATTATGTGAGATGACCTTAAAATGAACGGAAAACGTATGCAAACACCTCTCCAGGTTCCCCGGGAGCCAGGGGATAGGATGTGGAAGATGCTTCTGAAGATGACGGGCATTCTTCATTCATCTTCAGAAACCTCCTCCCAAGAGCAGAAGAAGCAGGACACTGAGTGAAGGGACTATGCGGGATGAGACCTAGGCGCTAGGACCATGCCAGCTCCCGAGGCTGGCATGTTGAACGAGAAGCTGGCACAGCCATCCTCAACACAGGGGTACAGCTCACCAGCATTTCCAACCAGCTCATGTAGTTCTTCCAACAGGCTTAGGCGTGGGGACAGAAGTCAAGCACATCACTCAAGGTTGTGTAGGTGACGGATGGAGAGCAGGGACTGGAATTCAGGCCTCCTGCTGGTATATGGCACAGGTAGCCGGCTACACCAGGCTGCCTTTCCCATGGCTGTCCACTTCACAATCCCTGGGCTGTTGGGCCTTACATTTGCCCATTTGTTAAGACTGTGCTGGGGTGGGATGCTACTGCTAATGGCTAAAATGAAGGTTGGAGATAATCGGGGATTTCAATTATCCTGCCTATCTCTGACCTCCATTACCAAAGATAATCAGAAGCTAGCTCTAGCCATTTTCTGAAACTTTCATTAATTTTAAATAAATTTATACAATGTCATCGCCCCCCCCCCCACCCTCTTTACCCAAATTAAAATGTCCTTGTCTTTTCAGTCTCTCATTACAGGCAAATCCCTTGCATGTCTTTGAGACTGTCTGTTGTTTTCCTTTGGATCCTTTGTAATTCTGCTTTGTTGTCTCTGAAATGAAAGGACCCGGTGCTGAATTCTGATTTTAAGGTGAAGTCATAACATCAATGTATATCATTAAAATGTTTTATTGTAATTACAGAAATAGTCAATGCCAAATTACATGCACTATATTATTTTCTGCATTCTTCTTTATTCCATTCTCAAAGTTAATGCGGCCTATTATATCTCATTCATCCTTCTGACTGCGGCTCACAGCGAGCAGATGTCTCCATTGAGCTATCCACAATGAATCTGAGATCCTTTTCCTGCGCACTTTACAAGTAGAGTAATTCCGAGCCCATCAGCGAGTATGAGCGGCTTCAATTGTTCCGCCCAGTGTACATCAGCTTGCACTTGTCTGCATAAAATTTCAAAGAATCATAGATATTAAAGATGGAAGGGGTCGGTTAGTTTATGAAGCCTGTGCACTCTGCCTGCAAAGGCGAGCAAAAGAAGCAATCTGGTCACTTCACACTGTTTTGCTGGTGCTTATGAATAATTACAATGAATAGGTACAGCGTGCAATCCCTTTCATCCTGAAATCATTGACATTTTTTGTTTGTTTGTTTGTTTGTTTGTTACTGGGGTCTCACTCTGTAGCCCAGGATGGCCTGGTACTTGTTATGTAGCCCAGGTTGGCTTCAAATTCATGGCAACTCCCCTGCCTTAGCTTCTGAGTATTGATAATATAGGCATGGGCTACCATGCCTGGTTTAAGATACTCCCTCATCCAAAAGAGAATTGAAGTCCAGGCATCCAGGTTACAGTGCCCAAAGCCAAGCCCACCAAGGCAAAAAAAAAAAAAAAAAAAAAAATCAATTTGGTTGAGCTCAATAAACAATTTTGAATACCACTTGCTAGTCAGGGCTACTCTGTCATGGTCTGTGGGATGGATGCACAGGGGGACAGAACCTAAAATCCTTCTGTGTTTTCTATTTCTGCAATAAACACCACGACCCAAAAGCAACTTGGGGAAGAGAGGGTTTATTTATCATCCACATCCCAGGTCATAGTTCATCACTGAAGGCAGTCAGGGCAGGAACCTGGAGGCAGGAACTGAACAGAAGCCATGGAGGAGCACTGCTTAATGGCTTGTTCCCTATGACGTGAACCATTTGCTTTCTTATATAACCCACGGACCACCTGCTAGGAATGGCACTGTCCATAATGTCTTCCTGTGTCAATGATTAATCGAGAAAATGGCCCACTGATTTGTCTACAGACCATCCAATGGGGACATTTCCTCAGGTGAGATCCCTTCTTCCTGGAGCTGTGTCAAGTTGACAAAAAACTAACCAGCGGCACAGCGGCCCTTCTGTGTTGCCCAGGAGCGATCCGTAGTGGTAACAACACAAAGTTGTTTTGGCCACTCGAAAGAGAATAGATGTCATGGGTGTGCTGGTACCACAGCTCTGCTACCTCTAGGAATTGAGGAAGATGGCATTTGGGTTGGGTCTTTGGAAGACAGAAAGAGCATAATGTTCATCAACCAAAGTCCAGGGAGAGGAGACTTGAGCAGAGGACCCACCAACCCAATGAAGAGC
The DNA here is from genome assembly GCF_000317375.1 of Microtus ochrogaster. Taxonomy (NCBI): domain Eukaryota; kingdom Metazoa; phylum Chordata; class Mammalia; order Rodentia; family Cricetidae; genus Microtus; species Microtus ochrogaster. The sequence goes on from NC_022022.1 coordinate 5,315,419, forward strand.
GCACCCTTGAGTTTCTGTCTCATCGTACTGACTATGTCAGTGAACTGAGTCCGAACACAGCACATGTCTACATGGTGGACGCTTTGAACTAGATTAGCAACTCAATTTAATCAACAACCTAAAACAATCCGAATATACAGACCAACAATCACAAGTATACTTACAGAGACAACACAGGGTATCTTAAAATCAGTACTATCTTTAAATAGAAAATCCAGAAAACCTGGGGTGAAATGTAACGAAAATTGAGAGTTTCTAACTTCAGACTAAAATCTCTAACCAAACAACAGGTAAATAGAGCGATGACTATTTACCTATTTATAGTGGTTGAGAGCGCTCGTTCTTGAAGAAGAACCCCGTTTCCCAGCGCCCACATGGCAGCTCACAACCATTTGTATCTCCAGTTTCAGAGAATCCAGCACTCTCTTCTGACCTCCAAGGGAACCAGGCAGACACAGAGCACACAGACATTCATGAGAGCACAACACTCACAAATAAACCTTAGAACAAGAAGAGGAAGATGGAGGAGGAGGAGGAAGATAAATGACTTGCCAGATTCCTCCAGGACTTCCTTAGTGCCGTGACTCCACAGGCTGACACACCGTTTGGGCCCTGGGCAGCTGCAGCACAGCTTTGGGAGCCCCAAACTTGAAAGCATAGAATGGAAGAGTCCATTTTCTGACTCCATTAAAGGTATCTACCTAAGTGCAGACTGGGGAAATACCGCTACGTCACATGATTATCAGGAGTGGATATTTCTCTATTTTCCCTCAAAGAACCTAATCTTTGAAAACACAACACACGTATTACGTGCTCACTATATTGCAGTATAAAGTTAGCTATTTGATGCTATCTTTATTTGTTTTTTTTTTTTTTTTTTTT
>NC_022022.1:5316400-5327849 GCF_000317375.1 Microtus ochrogaster
GAACTCACAGAGATCCGCCTGCCTCTGCCTCCCGAGTGCTGGGATTAAAGGCGTGCGCCACCACCGCCCGGCTGATGCTATCTTTAGAAAGTCACTAGTGTGAAGAAAAAGGAAATTATAGAAGGCTTCTGGTACTTCCACAATTGTCCCTAAAGGACAGTTGCAAATGTCATCTCTTGCATGAAGCCTTCCCCAGTTCCTCTATCATGTTCATCACTGCCAAATTAATCTTTCTCTCCCTTGACTGCTGCAGTTCTTTGATCCATTGCTGTATGGTTTATAATTAGTTGTGTGATTATCCGTCTCCCTGTACCAGGATGAAAGTACCTTAAGGGTGGGGGAATCAAGTCCCACTCATCTTTAATTCCTGACAATGTCACACTCATTTTTTTAATTGTCTGAGACAATGGTTATCCTTCACACGCTTGTTAAATCATTTCTTCAGATCTCAGAGACCTTATTGTGACACATTCAAATTGTTTCTTAAGATAGTCTGTACCCATTCCAAAAGCTGACCTGTCTTCACATCACTGCACTCAGACTCAGGTGTACATTCAGGCTGTGTATCCGTTAGCCTACATCTCTGGGGGTGAGCTGAACGAGCACCCCTAACAAGACCTGAACCTTGACTCAGTTAGATATAACTCTGGAAACTTCTGGATCCAGACTGCCTGGGTTGAAGTAGACAAACACTGGAGCTGTGGCTGTTGACCAGGACCTCAGCATCCTCCACTGTGAGATGGAGATATTAATAGCAGTACTGAACGAAAGGTTGAGATTAGTCCATTTGGCACCTGAAAAATATTCAATTGTATAATCTTTCAGTCTTGGAGTTTTTGTGGATGTTATATTTTTCGAGGTGGGAATGGGATGCTGGAGGTCGAACTTAGGGCTCTGTATATGCTGGACAAATGTCTATCACCGGGCTATATTCCTAGCAACCTTGTTATTGTTTTATCATCCATGAAGGAGGAGCGCAAGTCCCTCGGGATTGCTCTAAGGAATCAATGATGTAACAAGTGAAATTTTACTCGGCATATTATCTCATCAACATTTCCTTCCTTTCTGTGTATTAGAGTAATTGCTACAATCAAATGAGGACCTATTAATGCCAGGTGATCTATTACTCACTTTAAATACATGGGGCCACCTAATTTAATTCATATTACAAGGTATTGAGATAATTACTCTTGTCCCCATTTGACAGGGGAATGAAGTGAGTCGGAGAGAATAAACAGTCCAAGGTCACATGACCAGTGAGTTCAGGTTGTTCAGAACCTCAGCTCGAGAAGGATCATGGGAAGGACTAGGGAGGCGTGGGGGAAAACACATAGGAGGAAAGTCCAAGTTCAAGCTCCCTGGGGAGTTTAATATTCCTCTTTGTCTCCCTGGTCTTCAATTCCAGGGTTACGCTTGCTGTGTAGACTAGCCTCTGGGAGCCATGTCAACATGTGTTCATGCTGACCCCTCACCTACTCTTGCAGTTTAACAAGCGTACAACAGGATATCGTTCATCTAAGAACTCCTCTCACTCACCTCTGTCTCCCAGCTTCTCTCTTGGTTATGAATTTGCTATTCATCCCATGACCTTCTTATCACAGTTATACTAATTATCACTGATGAAACATTTTAATTTTTAATAACCTGGTTATTCTTAACTTAGACCCTCCTAATGGACTTACATTAGCTATGTCAGATACACTATTGCCAGCTACCCAGGGAGGAAGGGAGCCCTTCCGTAGCTTCTCCTAAAGGCCCCTGGTTACATCAGAGCCAGCTTTGCTCCAATGTCAAACTCTTGAACAATTACAGCCACAGAGTGACCAAGGGTTATAAGTGTGCCAAGGAAAAGATGAAAGGAACTAACTGGACTCTCAGGAATGTGCACTAGGTAAAAAGAACTCGGAGAGATTAAGGCAGTCATTGGGAACAGTACAGCAGAAAGACTATGAACCAAGAAACCACGGAGCGTGCAAGCAGAAGCTGGACACAGGTAGGCAAATCTAACAAGCAACAGTGTCAGCAAAAAGCTACAAAATCAAAAGATGCCCCTGTAACACCACAGGCAGCCAAAGGAGACAGAGAATGGCAGGTGTCTGTCCTTGGAGCTGGCACGTGCTGGAAAAGCCCCCATTTGCCTGTGAGCGTCCCACCATGAATGCCCCCGGCAACACAAGTGAGTCAGTTTTTTGCAACTAAAAGCCCTTGCCCTGAGGTCCTGCATCCATGTTTAGAAAATTAAAGCGTATAATTCCTTCTTATTCCGCATGGTCCAGATGTCTGGAAGGCAGGTATTCACCTTACTTTTTGCTGATTGTCCAGGCTTTCTTGGGAAACATCTGTTCTTTAGCTACTACCTAAATATCAAGAAATAATCCTACAAAGAGTTAGGCAGGCCAAGGTAACCACCACCCTGAACGTCAGTGATACTTTGACCTAAAGTGTAAACTCTTAGTAGGAATTATAAGGCTCAAGAATGAGAAATTAGAGAAACAGCCTGGCATAAGACAAAGAGGGATTGGGGGGATATTCCCAATACTTTAGGATGAATGAGCAATTTTGCAAAAGAATGAATACCATATGAAACAGTTCCCCCTTTAATGTGATATATACAGGGTTGTATGGTCTCATATCTTTTCCATCATTTTTATTTGTTTAAATTATTCATTCATTTCTTTCTTTCTTTCTTCCTTCCTTTTTTTTTTTTTTTTTGTCTCACTGTGCAGTCCTAGCTGGCCTTGAACTCACAGAGCCACCTGCTCTGCCTCTCCAGGACTGGGATTAAAGGCATGCAACGCCATACTAAGTTAGTAAGTTAATAATAAGCTATTTTCTTTTCCTTTCTTGTGTGTGTGTGTGTGTGTGTGTGTGTGTGTGTGTGTGTGTGTGTGTGCATGTGCGCACCTGTGTGTGAGGGTGCACTCACCCATGTATACGCATGTAAAGGGCAGAGGTGGATGTCAAGTCTCTTCTATTATTACTCCCCACCTAGTTTTTGAGGCAGGGTCTCAGACAGAACCTGAAATGGAATGTGAAGTTTGCTGGGAGAGCAAACCTAGGAGTTCTACCTATCTCTACACACCCCAGCCCTCCCACCCACACCCCAGGCCAATGCTAGGTACAGACACAAGTCACAATGTCTGGCTTTTCACATGGGCACTGGGGATCTGAACCTGGGTCCTTAGCTCCTCAAGCTTCCTTAAGAAGCCCTTTACCCACTGATCCATTTCCTCAGTGCCATAAAAAGCTCCTTCTATTGCAAATTGTTTCTTCATTCAACAATTGATTTGCTACCTGTTCTGTCTCACCCTGCCCTGGGTATTAAGGTACAGAGACTAAAATCTCATCCCAACCCTCAAAGCTACAACAGACTAAAGGAGTAGGTAGGTGAATCCAGCTCGGGGCTGCCTAAGTACCTGCCCACCATAGATAGTACAGATGGGATGCAGTAGGTTGCTTCTAGAAAGTTTCCATCCTAGAAGAAAGGCTGGGACAAGTTCTGATGATGCATCAGGAGCTAGTTTGTAAAAGATAAAGCAGAAGGCGGTCTAGGCAGAGGAATCTTGGCCCCGACATGTGAGTTCAAGTCCCGATTCTTTAGACCATGCTGCTTTAGACACTTCAGTACATCGTGTACTTCTAGACGTAAAGCACCAAACAGACATTGTGAGAACAAGTAAGCTCTCGGCCATTCACTAAGCTTATCCTGTGTCCACAGGTCCCCAGTAACACCCCTCTCCTAACTGCAGAAGCCAACACCTTCTACAAAGTCAAGCTTGCTTAGCAGTACAATAGCTACCTCAGGGGGCATAGCATTCCTTTTTAACTGGGGATGACGTGGCTTCTTCCAAATGCCATTAATGGCAGTTTGGATTCTATATTAATTTTTTTCAGGATAAAAGTAACTATGGTATGTGTGTGTGCGTGTAATTATAAAAACTTTCCAAAGCTTTAGATGTCAGGTATTTTTTTAAAATTTTATATAAAAATAAAGTGTTTTGCCTGTATGTGTGTCTGGGTAAGGGTGTTTGGGTTCCTGGACCTGCAGTTACAGACAGCTATGAGCTGTCTATGTGGGTATTAGAAATTGAACTGGGATTGAACCTGGGTCCTCCAGTAGAGCAGCCATTGCCCTTAACCGCTGACTGAGCCGTCTCTCCGCCACCCAGCTTCAAGGTATTTTTAATCATCAAGTAAGAAAACCACTTGGTGACTACTTGAATCGCCAGAAACAGGCCAAGCAAGAGTGAGACACGGTGTTGTTTGCTTGTTACCTTGATAGCAACCATCAACAGCTAAACGCTCTACACACGTCTATGAGGGCAGTCACACCGACTAAAATCGCTTGCCGATAAATCCACTCCAGCTTCCTTACCTCTGAAGCCACTAATACATCTCTGTTATTGTGTATGCTGTAGGATGATTATGCAATAAACAAGAGACCCAATGCTAAGAATTTTAAACAATTCAGAATAAAAGAGTAAGTAAAACGTAATTATACATGGTCTTCAAAACCCCCTTTCTGAGTTCGAAAGCAATTATAGCTTATACACTATTTTTTTCAGATTAAGAAAATAATTAAGGCCAAATAAAAGAGTTGCTGATTTCCTAACTGCCAACATAGGCTTGAAACAGGCTCCCCTGCTACAAGCAAGATGATGTTCTTAAAACATGGCAGAAGAATTTATTCTGAGGTTCTAAAAATTGCACTAAGAGTTATCGTGTAAAAATTTTAAATTATATCTTTCAAAGGTTTATTCAACTGTAGATGAATGGTGCCGGGAATGACTCATGGAGGTGACGTGATGAATGAAAGTGTCATTTATTCTCTGGCCTTTCTGTCTGGATCCCAGGCACCATTCAGTTGGTTACTCAGACCCTAAGCCAGGTAGATGGTCTATACAGGCAGAATCTTAGCAGCAAGACGTCCTCAAGACCTTTCGTGAGCTGCATTACGATAAAGACAGTCAATAGGGCTGCCCCACAGCAGAGGGTGAAATGCATAGCATGTAACATCAGCACTACAGTTGCTTTCACGGGTCCTTTGTGCCCTCAAAACAACACGTGACCACAATACCAACAGGAGCAGCACCACCGCCACGAGCAAGCGTGAGCACAGCGGAGAGATGTGCCCAGTGCCCGTCCATTTTAGATTCATACTTATGATACAGGAAGACGTGCACTCAAAACAGCTTATTCTTTTGAAAATGGTCCTTTAGTCTCTTGCACATGTGCCTGCATGCTGACTGGCAAATTCTCTTGCAATCCATAAATTAAAATCCCACTCTTTCCTAACGTGCTTTCACTTCAGAATGTCAATACCGTTCGTGTGTACGTGGCTATGTACGGATTTGTTCTACGGATTCGTGTGTACGTGGCTATGTACGGATTTATTCTACGGATCCACGAAGACCACTGCGTTTCTTATTTGGCGACCTCAGCTCTTGAATTGGCATCATGTAAATGACTAGTCTGGCACGTTAGCCTCTTCACAGAACTAGAAAAACATCAGACCAGCAAAGCTGAAGGGAACCTTGAGGATGACTTATCCCAAATCCTTCACTCCAACCGGGATCCAGGGTGATGGAATGGGAATTCCGTCAAAACCCAGCCAAAAGCTGATATAGCGTCCCTTATAGAAAACATGTCACTATAAAGTCAGAACTGGGAATCCCTTTCTCTGATCTATGATCTAAAACTGTTTTTTAAAAATCCCTAGAATTTTGTTTTGTTCAAAGAAAAAAAAAAGTCAGGGGTGAGATGCCCAAATTCAGGCTATTTCTGTCCTGTCTCTACAGAGCACACGATCTGATTGGTGTGGCCCTCAGTCCTCTGTGTCTCATTCCCTGAAGAGATGCCCTAACACAGTGGTTCTCAACCTTCCTGTGTAGCGACCCTTTGATTCACTTCCTAGTGTGACCCCCAACCGTGATTATTTCATTGCTACTTCATAGCTGTAATTTTCTCACTGTTATGAATCATAATGTAAATGTCTGTATGGCGATCCCTGTGAAGGGTCATTCATATCCCCAGAGGGGTTACGACCTGCGGTTGAGAACCACTGGCCTAACAGAGACATTTAATTGGTTAGCCATCTCACCCTGGGTTGCCTTGCCGGTCCTTGGATGAGACGCAGAGCCTTAAATATAGCCTGAGGTTAACGATAACACTTAACTCAGAAGGCTGCTAAGGACCAGGACTCAGCTGCAGGCTTAGAGCGCATCAGGATGCCAAAGCTGAAAAGAAATGAAGGAAACATCCACCTTACATTGTATGTCTCTTGTGGGGAGAAAAACCACAAATTTCCTTCTATAAAACATACAAAAACAACATTTGTGACTGATGAGTTTAGGGAATGCGCCACGCCCACTCTTGGCTTGCCTGCAGTGGGAATAGAGGCACTTATACAAGTATCTATATACGGGACCTTTAGAAATGTCCCAACAGCCTTCACTTTCATTCTCCTGGACTTAAGGGTGGCCTGGATCCCTGCTTCCTGGCTTCCCTGTTAAATCTCTCTTCCACCTAGGTCCTGTTTTAGCCATCCTTCAATTCTCTGCCCTCTTTGGGTGACTCTATCCAATGCCAACTCAAGCTGCCTCCCCCCACAGGTACCACCCCAATGAGTGACACATCTAGAGGGTGGGGAGTATGTCCGGAAATGATCATAGACATCAAACAGAGAGCATCCTGCCGAGGAGAGGAGACCTAAGCTACAGGTTCCAAATGCAGACATGACAAGCTCATGACTGGGGTTGTTGCTACGATGTGGGCTTAGCACAGTCACTGAGTGACAAGGCTGGGTGAATCGAAATGACTCTCGTTTTGCCCACGATGTGACTTAACCACACAGCGCGTGGGGGTTCCTGGAGTGTGGGCGGCAAACCGGTGATTTATGTATGTGTGGGCATGTCTGTCTTCTTGTTAAACCGTTAAATTAATCTTTAAAAAGAAGGAGAAGAAGTAGAAGATTGGCAGCCGTAAAGACAACATCACCCGGAGTACTATAGGAAGAGACGCGAGAGAAGACGATAGTGGGCGCGCTATGTTCCTCCTTGGAAGTGGTTGGCATTGTGGGAGTGTGTTCTCCCCAAGGCGGACATAAAGAGGAAGTAGGGGGCGCTCCTTTTATCACCAAATCAGTAAGAGTTTAATAACCCGGCCCGAAATGGGATTGACTGAATTGGATTTTGATAATATTTTGCCTTATAGTTTGGTAACTGGCTCTGCCGGGAGGGGTGGAAAAGACCATTTAATTACAATGTTGTCTTTGGAATTCCAGAACGACAGTAATAATGGTGGAGTTCCTGCAGCTAGGTCTTTAGTAGCAGCCCAGCAACCATGGAGGAAGTAAAGGGGAGACAAGAGTCTCACTAGCTCCAGTCCTCCAACACCCAAAGCACAAAGAGGCTACAGCCAGTGTGAGTTACCCAGATAATGACTGTTGTATGGGCCGGCTCACAACAAGTGTGAAGTCATTTAATAGTAAGTGTGTGAGGGTTGGCAGATGTTAAGTGTATTTCTGCTACACTGGGTGTACAGGGTGTGGGCGCGGGGGCGGGGGGGACATTTCCCTCAGCCATCGGAATCCTTGGGCTCTGTGAGACTGGGACAGGGGACCTCAACCACAGGACAAAAATGCCAGTTTGTATTTGGGTATAGAGTTGAGACACGTAGCTTATACAGTCTTATGCTGAACTGTACTGCCTACTTGTTGTCTGTGTGACTCTATGGCTTCTGTGGACATTGCCTAAGGATGGGCACTTTGCTTTTCCTCCATCCTCAGTAAGGAGCCCAATGCAAACCAATGGTGTAATCGATATCTCCTGGGTCTGCCTCTTGTGACATGAGCCTGGCACAGGGTGCTGCATGAGCCCAGTGCACTAAGTGGCACTGGAAACCGTGCCTACTCATAAGTGTGCAAGACTGAGTGTGGAGATGAGGTTGGAGTGGGTGGCAGGCACTTCGACCTTCATGGGACTCAGGACCCTGTGGTTTGGTCAGCTTCACCAAGCACCCTCGTCTAAAACATGGCAAATAATCTCTCTTCTTCCAGTTCTGAAAGGCTAACATTTTAAAAAGATGTCTGGACCCAGAAGCTTGCCCGAGACCCAATCATAGCAAGCTCGCCAGCCTTCTCTGCAGATGACGCTTAAGTCTTAAGATGCAAAACATTAAAATAGAATAAAGAAGTTCTGGGACCTTCGTGCCAGATGGAGGCCCCTAATGCCTTTCTCTCTTCCTCTCCCACACCCAGCAGCTAGGTTTCCAGGCCTCTATGGGAAGAACAGAAATACTCTTAGCCAGGGGTGGCTCTTTGCTTCCATCTCGGGCTTTCACAGACCATCTGAGAAACATTTGAGTTAGGATGGAAAGAACCACAGACGCCCAGACGCTACAGATCTTCTTCTCCCTGACAAACAGTAAGACAGAGTCACAAAACCTCCTAAAAACAGGTAGGCCACCCCCCAGCCCCTTCAGAGAATTTCAAGAGGGCCACAGCAGAGAACCTCGATGCAATCACCGTGTAAAGGCAGAAGAAACCCACAACTGAAAAACACAAGCAGACATTTTTTCTCCCAGACAAACATGTGAAAGATGGATATTAGGTACCGATCTGAGATGCCACTTTAAAAAGCAAAAGGGTTTAGCCACCAAACCGCCAGAGAATAAACGGCCGTCACATTCCTACCCCTCCACACTGATATTTACTCTCTGATAAATGACAATTGTAAATAAATCTCATTTAATCTCTAAAAGCCACAATAAAAAATCTTTAACCTCCAAGGTAGTTTACAAATGAGCACGCACACCCCGCCAGCGCCAGAAAACACAAGGTCTTGAATAAAGGGCTTTAACAGGAGGCACGTTTTCTCTCTGAGAATCTCAAATTGACCTTTTTAAAAATATATATATGTACGACGGAGGAGGAGAGAGGAAACCCAATCCCTTTCACCCTATTTTCTGTACAAATCGGCCAATAAATCTAAGGAAAAGACATAAGAGAAAGGACAGAAGCCAACAGGTGGAAAGGGGTTTTTGTTCCATTAGAAACGGTCAGACACTTGATCTGTGCTCTCGGGTCTGTTTGTCTCAGGGTCTCTTTAATGACGGTTTTATCATCATGACGCTGATAATCAGGAATAATGGTCACACTTCCACTTTGTGATTCCATAGCATTGCCAGCCTGAAGATTTCACCACACACAGTTACATGGAGTGGGCTGCTCTGTTTGGCTTCACCCCAGGGAGGCGTGCAGCCTCCCCAACCAGCTCTCCCGCTTTTGCAGATAGGGTAAACTGAGGCCCAAGGCACCCAACAACCCTTTATAGTGTCTCCAAGCAGAGAATTCCCGGAAACTGGAAAAGTTTGTGGATGTCTCGGGGCGGTCCTCTCGCTCACCCTTCGGGCCGGCCATGCCGCTCTCTTCCTCCGCGTCTGGGCTGGGTGATAAGGACTGGGGTACCTCCCCTTCACTATGAGGCACGCCAGGGCAGTGTGTGGGAGGTCCACACACACACCCAGACCCACAGGCATACTCGCACACACAAAGCGCCATGCAATCTCTGCAGTCACTCAGCCGAGCTCCAGCCTGCCTCGCTCAGCCTGCGAATGCACAGCGCGGAGCTTGCAAGGCCTCTTTGGGCTCAGGGCTGGGGCTTCTCTGAAACAGGGCTCTGCCCTTCTCTTCCTCTCTTCCAGGCTTCTCTCCCTCTCTTTTCTCCCTCCCACCCTCCACCCTCCCATCCTCCTCCCACCCCTCTCCTTCCACCCCTTCTCCCCCGCCGCCCCCCCAACCCAGAGGCACAGATCGTGTTACTGGGGTTCCCTGGAAAGAGGGGCCATCCCCAGCCCTAAGCGGCTAGCGAAGACTTCAGGGGCACAGCTGCAAGCTCCAGTCGCAGGACCCAAGCGCTCCTTCTGAGCAGCGCAGGAATGAGACCCCCACTTCCAGGCACTGGCGAGCAAGCTTGCCACAGAAGAAGGAATCCTTTGAGTGCTTACCTTTTTCATGAGCAGAGATTCTGGAGAATCATTGCAGAAACTGGAGGGAAGTGAATGAAGACAAAAAAGACCCTTTTCCAGCAATCCCTGGCCTCCTGGTATCAAGACACCAGGACAACATCAAAGCAACTTAGGGGGAACACTTTAGGGGCCTATTGTCTGCTCTGGTCTGATCTGTTTTTCTTCTGTCTCCCCCTCTTGCTGCGGTGACACTTGGTACGGCCCAGGCATTCATGCCAAGTAGCTTTCACACATGGAAGCTTGTCTCAAGCAATTGCTGACAAGCCACAAACAAGACATTCTCCCTCCCTTCTCCGCACCCCCCTCCTCCCCCCCTCTACCTTTTCCTCCTTCCCTCTTGTCTCCCCTCCTCCTTTCTTCTGAAAGCAAACTAAAACTCTCCAGTGCCAGGCAGGCTCACAGGCTTGGCCTAGCTGCATATGCAGACACACACACACACACACACACTCATGCACACACACACACTCACACACACACACAGTCACACTCGCTCACTCACACGCCTGCAGCTCGGCTAGTTGCTGCTGCACTGGTAGAGTTAAGAGACAGGAAAAAGCCCAGGCTGAGTTGGGGGCAGGGAGAAAAAGAGGGAGAGTAAGATCCCATGCAGCTGTCTCCTGTGCCCTAGCAAAATGGCAGTAAGAGGGGTGAGCCCTTTGGAAAGCCAGCAGTGGCCACACACATGTGCACACATGCAGACTCAGAGGCCATCGGAGCCCAGAGAGAGTGGAATAAACGACCCAGCAAAGGAAAAAGCCAAGGCCCGGGGGCTTGGAGTTGGGGGAGCGGGAAGATGCCGTGGGTGGACCGAGCTAGGTGGTTTCTGTTGTTTTTCTTTCTACTTCTTCCCTGTTATTCCCTGAAGGGTCTAGTCGTCTCTCAACGTGTAACAGAGCGGAGACCCAAGCCGCTGACTCAAAGAAAGCCATGAAATGTAGACAGTGGGAGTGAACTTAACTGTAGGTTCAACTCGTGCCCAGAATATTTTTTTTTTGAAAGCAAATCCCCTGCCCCCAACCCAAACCCTCGAGAGCAGCAGCAAGGAGCATAGTAAGTAGTGTAAACTCCGAGAGCTGTGAAGTGTGAGGCTGAAGTTAGTGCCAGGCTGCTGGAATGTAGGGAAGGTGGGCATGAGCCGGAGGGGGAGGGGAGTCTGGGTGAGCTGGTTTCTAGGAATGAAGGGGAGTGAAGTAGGGTAATGAACTAGGCTGGAAGCAAGCAGGAATGTGATTGGTGTGGCGGGAGATGGGGGGGGGCGTGGAGAAGGCAAGTAGGAAGGGAGAGAGATGGGGAGAGAGAGAGGGAGAGAGAGAGGAAGAGAGAGAGGAAGAGAGAGAGGAGAAGGCAAGTAGGAGGGGAGAGAGATGGGGAGAGAAAAAGAGAGAGAGGCATGTAGGAAGGGAGAGAGATGGAGAGAGAGAGG
>NC_022022.1:5327949-5380434 GCF_000317375.1 Microtus ochrogaster
AGAAGGCAAGTAGGAGGGGAGAGAGATGGGGAGAGAAAAAGAGAGAGAGGCATGTAGGAAGGGAGAGAGATGGGAAAGAGAAGGGAAGGAGAGAGAGAGAGAGAGAGAGAGAGAGAGAGAGAGAGAGAGAGAGAGAGAGACTGCTTTTTTTTTTTTTTAAAGTCCATAGTCTGAAACCCCAGAGTAAATGGGGAAACTGAGCAAAGGCAACAAAAAGAACATGAAGATCTGCAGGAATCAGGAGAGATGGTGGAGAGTGGGAAAGGGGATACACTTGGGACGTGATTCTCAGATCTCCAGCAAGCTTTGGTGTGTCACAGAGCAAGGCCCATGGCTGTCCTGATGAGCCAGGACCCGAATGGAGGCTCAGCCCCCATAAATACTTAGCCTGAGCTGTGTTTTTACATGAAGGTCACTTGTACTACTTCTCCAGAACCTTCTTCAAAATAAAAGTTGTATGGACACAAATCACTATTCCCTCGACACGTACACAGTAAGAAATACATGACTTTTTACACACTTAAACCTAACTAAAAGGCTTTGTCACTGCCTGAAACAATGACAAAGACGTCCATGTCCTGCTACTTTCCCCCTTAGCTCGGTCCCTGTTATTACTAGTCCTGGGAGCTATGTTTTTTAATTCCAACTTACAACCATGATGGTAGTTGTAGCAATAATTACCCCAGATTCTCAACATTTTCATGGAGCAATTTTTATTAAGAACATTTCTGGGTTGGAGAGATGGCTCAGTGGTTAAGAGCATTGGCTGCTCTTCCAGAGGACCTGAGTTCAAGTTCCAGCACCCTCATGGCAGCTCACAACTGTCTGTAACTCCAGTTCTAGAGTATCCTACATCCTCACACAGACATACATGTAGGCAAGACACCAATGCACACAAAATAAGTAGATCATTTTTTAAAAAGACCATTTCTACTTATAGATAAGTTTCTTTGTTTAGTTTGAGACAGGGTCTTACTATGTAGCTCTGGTAAGCCTAGAACTTGTTTTGTACATCAGGCCAGGCTCAAACTCACAGAGATCCAACTCCTGTATGCTGGTAGTACCTTGCCGGTCAACATATATGTACATTTACACACATACACAGACAGACAGACAGACAGAGTGCACAGTTTGAGCTAGAGAGATGACTGCTCTTCCAGGGGACCTAGGTTCTATTCTTAGCACCCACAGGGCAGCTCACAATTATCTGTAGCTCCAGTTCCAGGGGCTCTGATGCCCTCTTGTGGACTCCTTGGGTAATGCCTACAGACACACACTCATATATACATACACACATTATTTTAAAATAATAAAAGTAAGTATGTTTTAAAATGAGCCTTAGAGAAGGTGAGGAGTGCCCGAGGCTACAGAGTAGAGCAGAAATGCAACTCACACCGAGCTATTTGAGAGTCTGAAGGCCCAGCCTTCGCGCCAGGCCGTGTCCTCTCCCTGGACAGGGCTCTTCCTGTGGAGGCATGCCAAGCCCCACGGGCTGTCCACACAAGTGAGCTGCTTTTTCCTGGCCCGTGGGTTTGGGTCCTCTAACTTGAATCCAGGGGAACTTGTGACCTTTCCGTACCAGGCTCCTGAGTCACCCTGCACGTCTGAGTGGCGGTGACTCACTCTGTGCAGTGAGGGCTCCCAGACAATAATCGCATAAAGGGTCATCTTAACCTTCAACGGCCATTCTCAATCTGCCCTGTGATGCAGAGAGGTACCCATGACCAGGAAAATGTTCCATTTTTAAACAAAACAAACAAGCCAAAGAAGTATTTTTAAATTAAAAAAAGAGTGGAAACACCTGCAAAGTGGCGATGACGATCGTTAACACACTCACATACACACACAATACAAACACATGTACACACACAAACATGCAATACGAACACGTTCGCACACAAAATGAACATGAACATACATACACACATATTCACATATATATACATATGTCCAAACATATATACATACAAAATACATGCACACACATACACACATAATATACACACAAAATGAACATGAACATACATACACACATATTCACATATATATATACATATGTCCAAACATATATACATACAAAATACATGCACACACATACACACATAATATACACACAAAATGAACATGAACATACATACACACATATTCACACACATATATATATATATGTCCAAACATATATACACACAAAATACATGCACACACATACACACACAATACACAGAAGCATGCGTATACACACATATGCACATATAAACACACGCATACATACCCACAGACACTCATGCATTTGCATGTAAGAACTCCATAAGGTGTGAACTTTCATTGCCTGTTTCTGGATGAAGTGCTGAGGCATCGAGCCTCTGTAACTTGTTAAGGTCATCGAGGGAGGAGGCGGTGGCTGAGATGCTGCTCAGGCAATCTTTTGAGCACCATTGCCTCCCCGCTTCAGTTATGGGAGTGAAACCTAAATGCTGAGCAGGAGAGGAAAAACACTATGACCCTAATATTTGGGTTTTATATCTTGCGGCATTTTTCAGGACCCTTGGAAAACCCTAACTGCCCGTTTCTACCACAGTCTCTCCTGGCAGAGTCAGAGTGTGCTGAGTCTCGGGTCTGAACTGATTGGTGGAGACTCCAGATCAAAGTGGCTCCTATGGCTTCCCCCTGCCAACTCCAAAGAGAGAAAGGGAACCCAAGTGGGTGCATGGACCACACGCATGTTCCTAAGTGTGTTTTACAAGATCTCCTGCAGAAGCAAAGGCCCTAGGCTCTTGGGCAAAACAGGATGCTAGCCCCATGTGGCTGGTCAGCTGTTCTACCTAGCTTACAGTTTGCTTCTTCCAAAAATACATTCCGCCTAGTGGGGCATTTGCTACTTTGTTTTGTTTCACCAGAGAGAATTCTCACCAATTACAAATTCATTTGCATTGAAAATCGTCTTCTTAAAATGCAAATACCTGTGAAGAAAGTAAAGAAAATCAGCTGTTCATACTTCAGTGTGAGTTACTTCATTACTTCCCTGCAAATAGCCATTCAGTTTCTAGGAACAAAACAGGAAAGCAAGCAAAAGCTTGGGAGCCTCGAAGCCTCCGGTGTAAGCTAGGTCTGATGTAGGGGTTGCTTACAATAATAGAGAGATAAAGAACACTGCGAGATGGAGCAAATTTTGAGGAGCTATGGAAGGTAAAGACAAGCTTTTATTTGCAACAAAGCTAGACTGAAAAGGCAGGGCAGTTGTGGGGGTGGATCTTTGAAAAGGTGGGACCCTGACCTTGAAATTGTGGACATCTCACCTCCATCTCCCGAGTGCTAGTAACTGAACCTAGTGCCTGGTGCAGGCTCAGTGAACTTGGCTCAGCCCAACCGGCCTTGATTGACAGGAAGAGAAGGAGCCCCAGCTTGATCTTCCTCCATATTTGGTTTCCTGCTTTTGCATCTGGTACAGAGGATCGGTTCCTCCAGGATCACTGTGCGATTCAAGTCCCGCTCAAACCATGGGGAAATCCTCAGAGTTCCAAACACCCAGCTTATACACTAGCCTTTAAAAATGAAAAGCCCATTCATAATTTGACATCCGACTACCTGCATATATTGAACTGTGGAAAAGAGTGTGGGACTCAGACAACCGAGGCTTCCCTCTCCCCCACATCCCTGAAAGGAGGACTGCCTGACGAAAAGGAGAAAATCAAACAAAAAACAACACTAACAACAACAACAAAAACAGTTTCCAGATTTACCAAGCTAAGGGAGCCAATTTAGAGGCAGACAGGACTAGACAAGCCACGTAATGAGGAGACAGCCGTATCTCCTAATAATAAATGAGGTGTATGATAGAGAAACAGCCCCCCTACGCACACAACACACACCGGTTGAAAGTCAGACGTGGCTGCTGCATTCTGGAACTAAAAGAGTAGTTAGAAATTAAATGACCCAGGGTATATTTTTAAGTTATTTATTTATGATTATCGTGTGCCTGTTTGTGTGTGTGAGCACGCTGTACTTGTGGGGCCCCGTGCACGCCATAGCATGTGTATGGAACTTAGAAGACAATTTCTTGGAGCTGATTCTCTCCTTCCACCTTTAAGTGGGTGGGTTTTGGGGGTAGAGCTCAGGTCTCCAGACTTTTTTTTTTTTTTTTTTTTTTTGGTTTTCAGAGCACTCGGTTTTTATTTGTATTTCAGGCAGTCCTGGAACTCGCTTTGTAGACCAGGCTGGTCTCGAACTCACGGAGATCTGCTTGCATCTGCCTCCTGGGTGCTGGGACCAAAGGTGTGATCTACTATGCCCAGCCAACAAGGTCTCCAGGATTTTGTGTCCTGCGCCTTCATCCACTGAGCCGTCTCCCTGGTCTGTGTGTGCGTTTTCGTTTTTTTTTTTTTTTTTTCTAAGCCAGTTTCTAATGGTTGACTGTGCCAATGACCTTTACACATGGTAAAGGGCTGTGAAATACTAGCAGGAAATGTAAAATAACCAGGCTATGTAAGGCCTGACATGGTGGTGCGTCTTTAATCCCAGCACTGGGGGGCAGAGACAGGCGGATCTCTGTGAGTTTGAGGTCAGCCTGGCCTACAGAGTGAGTTCCAGGAAGCCGGGGTTACACATAGTGAGACTCTCGAGCAAACAAAGACGAGAGACTGTACACAGTAGGAGTAAGCCCTGTCTACAGCCACACTCAATCTCAATTAATCCGCACAACTATCCCTTTTAAGACCAGTACCACCAACAAGGACGCAATCTAACGTTTTGCTCCTGACGTTTGGTAGCTGTGAGTTTGGAGTCACCGCCCAACCTTTCTGAGCTCTGTGTTCTTCATTTGTGAAATGAGGCTATTAATAGCACCTTCCTTATGGGATTATTTTAAGGATGAAATGGGATAATGAATGCATCTGACAGATTTATCTCAGTGCCCAGAACACACAAAGTAATCAGCAAATGTTAGATGTTATCCGTGCTTAGCCTGAGATCACACAGTTCATAAACACAAGGACTCACACTCGGCTCTGTTTGACCCCAAGCCCCTGATCTTTACTGCTATTTTATCTAGTCTGTGCTGCCATTGATTTCTGCGACCACAGGCAATTGAAGAGACCTCAGCTCTTGCCTTGAATTCTCGTCTGCAAACGTAAATATTCAAGGAAACTACTTTCTATGTCGAGTGTCTTAGAGGAATGATGTCAGAATTCAACAATACTCTACAAAAAGGCCCAGTAAGGTAACCCTCCGACTTTGAGTGTCTGAGAAGTGCATGGTGCCAAACTCATGGCGTGTTTTTTCTGTCTGTTTGTTTGTTTGAGACAAGATTTCTCTATATAACAATACTGACTGTCCTGGAACTTGCTTTGTAGATCATGCCGGCCTCATACTCCCAACTGCTGGGATTAAAGGCCTGCACCACCACTGCCTGGCTGTGTTTTGTTTGTTTGTTGTTTGTTTGTTTGTCTGTTTTATCTAGATGGGGTTTCTCTGTAGAACCCTGGCTGTCCTAGAACTTGCTCTATAGAGCAGGCTGGACTTGAACTCAGAGCTCTGCCTGCCTCTGCCTCCTGAGTGCTAGGATTAAAGGCTACCACCACCAGGCTCAAACTCATGTTTTAGGCCTTGCAAAGTATCACTTCGCCTTCTCTTCTCAGTCAAGCCATGCACCAGAAAAGAGCATCACAAGTGGCCCAAAGTGGCAGTGTAGAAGGAAGAAGAACCAGGTGTCGGGGTAGCCAACCTGCAGTGTGCCTCTTCCTGATGGTTTAGAGACAAAGAACCATGGTTTTTACAGGCAAACAAAAAGGAGACCGTTCACCAGCCCAAGATTTGGCTACACCATTTTTCTCTAAGCAGTTATTATCTCCCTGTCTTTCTGGGCAGTCAAGCTCTGGCTAAGTTCTAATTCCTACCAAAGGTCTGTAGAAGGCTTTCTAAAGCCCCAATAAAAGCCTAAAGGACATTGAGATCTGCCGGGGTCATATTCAGGTGACTCACACTGGTAATGCTTTGGAGAAGGCTAACTAATGGTAATTTGCAGTTTTGCAAAGTTCATCCCAAGACAGGACCATGCTCTCATACACAGAGTCTTCTGCCGAGGAGGATCAGCCTGGTTGTAAGGGTGAAGTGGCCCAATATGAAGGCTTAACACATTATTTTGTAGTAAATAATACAATGGGCTTTTTGGTGGGTCAGAGAAGAAAGTTGTTTTGTTCTTTTTTCTCTCCTGTGAAAAGAAGTATGGAAAACCCTGAGAAGGGGTTATTGCTGTTAGCTGAGGCAAGGCAGGCACAGTCTAGAACACACCACACTCACAAAGGGCTG
Organism: Microtus ochrogaster; assembly: GCF_000317375.1. Taxonomy (NCBI): domain Eukaryota; kingdom Metazoa; phylum Chordata; class Mammalia; order Rodentia; family Cricetidae; genus Microtus; species Microtus ochrogaster. The sequence continues at coordinate 5,334,253 of NC_022022.1, forward strand.
GGTTTGTAATGTTCTTTCCCTGAACCCAGTTTCTGTGCGTAGCTCACAGCTTAGCAGAGCAGAAAGGCAGGCGTGGCAGAGTTACCAGAGGGAGCGACTGGTTTGGGTAAACAAAGAGACTTCCCCAAGGGAGCAGAGGAGAGGAGGCACAATAAACTGGAAAGGGAACTCACTCTCCAGCAGGTCTTGGAGACAAGAGGAAAAGACAATGCCTCACTTGGCTGATCTTTGCCATGAACATGAACTCACAGTTGCTCTGACTAGGCAAAGGGACTGAGGTATGATCTGGGCCCTGCAGGTCTCCCAGGGCTGTTTGGACACAGCTACCCAGATCACTTGCTACTGCTAAGTGGTCTGCCACAGTCCTGAGTTCAACTCAAAATCATTCTGAGGTGGGTACTTAGAGGAGGATTTCCTACCTGCCTGGCTCAAGGGTTCTTGTCATTCTGCCCTACAGAGTGGTCAGGAAATAAAAGCTCCCCAAACATTCTAGCTGTGTTCCTAGTCCCTCTGGACCTGAGGTTGCTTAACCTCAGGACACTCAAAATGGAAATCATGCAATTATCTCCGTGAAAGGCAGTTTAATAAGAATAGAAAAGGGTCTGAAGCCAGGAAAAGGAAATTTATCTTTGATATCATATCTTTGGCCCAGCAATGAAATGCGTATCATTCATAAAGATGAAAGATGTGTTAAAAGTTGAACCAAAGGCATTGTTTTGAATTTAATTTCATGAATGCTCACCCTTCACTCTTACTTGAAATTATTATCAGGACTGCTGCCAGGAAGACCATGAGTAAGGTAGGGCCTTTGTTCTGAGGGAATATTCAGGAGAGGAGGGAAGTGGGGAGAGGAAGGTGGTGAGGGAGAAGTAAGGGGAAGTAAGGGCAGATCTCCAGAGAGAGGGAGGTTCCTGAAGCTAGCCCTCCTTCCTCCCCCACACTCCTGTCTGATTCCCTTGCTCTTGCACCTAGAGTAAAGCTCAATGGTCGCTGAGCGAGCAAGGTGCTACGTCACCTCCAGATGTGTGGCAAAGTACTCCAACATACAAAGAGCCTGTGGCCTGGTAAGAATTTGGGGGGAACGCAGATGATTGCTTCTAGCACCAGAAAATCTGGCGCCCCCTTCTGGCCTGTAGGTACAATGCAGACAGAACACTGTATACATAATAAACTTAAAAAAAAAGAAAAAAAATCAAAAGAATAATGTTTCATGATGTGAAAGTTATATCTCTAAAACTAAGGTTTTATTGGGACGTGTAGAGAAATGGGGAGGACCCAGCTTTTAATTCTTCAGAGACCTTTGGGAAACCCTTCACAGAGGTTGCAGTATTTGAGGTAAAAGTTGAGTCAGGGGGTTTCAACAGGTCTTGATGGAGGTAAGGACCCTGCACTCCCTACTGAAGAGGTATAGAGCCTTCCCTGTTCCTCTCATCCTCAACCAGGTTCCAGAATGGAGGGTCTCTTGGCTTCCTGTGACCCACAGGCCAAATCTATCCTGATGTCTTTTGCACAGTACAGCCAGAAAACTAAGGATATGTTTTACATTGTTAAACAGTGGTTGTAAAAGAAAAAAAAATCAGGGCTGGAGAGATGGCTCAGTGGTTAAGAGTTCTGTCTGCTCTTCCAGAGGTCCTGAGTTCAATTCCCAGCAACCACATGATGGCTCACAACTATTTGTAGTAAGACCTGGCGCCTTCTTCTGGCCTGAAGGCAAACATGCAGACAGAACACTGTATACATAATAAATAAACTTAAAAAAAAGAAAAAAATCAAAAGAATAATGTTTCATAATGTGAAAGCTATATCTCTAAAACTAAGGTTTTATTGGGATGCCTCTGCTTTCTTTCATCCGAGTGTTGTCTCTGGTTGTCTTTCAGTACCCACCACACAGGTACAGAGCTGCAAAGCCACGGCTCTTCCAGACTGGCTCTTCACAGAGGAAAAGCTGCTGGTCCATGCTCCACACTTTAGCAGCTTTTAGCTTTAAATATTTGTGGTGTGAGGATACAGCCATCTTGGATATGGCCAAGACAAAATGGCATGTCCCTATTCCTAGGATTATCTGTTTTATGTTTTTTACTTGTGGATAGAGTTTAGATTCTCACATGTTCTAGGTAAGCACTGTACCACAGAGCTATACCCTCTGACCCATGGGATTATTTTGAGAGTAATCCATAATGTTTGGCAAGTGAACATGTGTGTGTGTGTGTGTGTGTGTGTGTGTGTGTGTGTGTACGTACAGTCTAATCTATCTTAGTTGGGCTTACTATTGCTATGATGAAGTACCATGACCAAAGCAACTTAGGGAAGAAAGAGTTTATTCAGATCATGCTTCCAGGTCATAGTTCGTGACTGAAGGAAGTCAGGATAGGAACCCCAACAGAGCAGGAACTTGTAGATAGGCGCTGATGTAGAGACCATGGAGGGGTGCTTCTTACTGGCTTGCCTACCCATGTCTTGCTCAGCCTGCTTTCTTATTGAACCCAAGGACCATCTGCCTAGGAATGGTACCACCCGCAATGGGCATACATTGAGGCAGAATGTTGTATACATAATAAATAAATCCAAAAAAAAGAAAAATTAAAATTAAGTATCTGCTGGCTATGATGGTTCCTGGCACGCAATAAAGACAGTGATAAGGAGGAGAGTGGAGGAAGAGGAGGCCGTACGTTTGGGATTCAGGTTCTCAGGCACTGGTCCTGGCACTTTGCATGCCAGTTCAGGTAAGATGGCATCTGGCTCTTAGGATTCCTGTCACTTTCAGGTACCCCGGAGACAGGCTGGACTGTGCGTGTGGGGGTGAGCCATGGCACCCCAAGTTCCCGTTCTGGGGGTTAGGAAAAAGCTGCTCTTACCCCTACCTTCCATCTGCTCCTTGCAGTTTCAGGTGGTCCAAGAACGGGAACGGACGGGCCAGACGGATGAGTCTGAGGGTAAGCTGAGCAAGACTCTAAATCTGGCCCCAGCACTTATTAGCTCCGTGACCCTGCGCGAGCCCCTCCATTGTCACAGCCGGGCATATTTATCCTTCCTTTCCCATTTCCACTTTGTGCCACTGGAAAGTCCTTGCTGTTCCACCAACAGCCATCCTCCAGCCTGAGAGATTCTCAAGGAAGATTCATTTCTTGGGGCTTTAGAGCTCTGCCAAGGAGAGGTGACATATTAAGCCAGTGACACCATGGCAATTTAATTCTGTGGACTTAGAGCTGGGAGTCACCTAAAGTCTATAGCCTCATTATTCCTGCATCTAAACCCATCTCTTTCTTTTTACACCCACAGTGGGACATGTGCCCCTGCCCTGGCAGCCTGCCCCCTCCACCCATACTCTGGATCCCTCTTTCTCTTGCCTCAGGGGCCTCTGTCTCTGTTTCCCACATCAGCATCCTTCCTGGCTCCTCGCCATGGGTATTTAAATGAGCTCAAATCATACTCTTCTCCATTCAGTACAATGCTAGGCGTTCTGGGGCCTCCCACCCTTCTGCCGGGACTGATTACCCCACTTCTCTCCTCTGCCAAACTTCTGTAAGAATTACTTGTAAATGTTGATAGACAGATGGGAGGAGTCTTAAGATTTATGTTTGCTGAAAAGGGAAGACCAGAGAGCCCAGAAGTTGGTTGAGGTCTGGAAGGAAAAAAGAAAGTGGAATGTTCCTGAATACAGACTGCCTTGCTCCATAAACTGGACCTAAAAATCAATACGAACCCTTCATGTTATTGACACATCCAGCGAGACTTGGGTACCTGTTCTGAATAGACTGGTTACTGTGGGAGATACAGTCTAGGACCCATTATATACCTGTCTTCAAACTGTTCACATAATAACTCAGTTACAGTCTCAACACAGGCCAGAGCCTGACCCTAGGCTGAAAGGGCAGTAACTTCTAGTGTCTCCAGATCATGAGAATCCATTGGGTACCTAATTCTCAGAGGACTTCCCAACTCTCTTCTAAAATGCCCTCCAATGGGCTGTGGCATAGCTCAGTTGGTAGAGCATTTGCCTAACATGCAGGAAGCCTTGGGCTTGATCCCCAGCACGGCCTAAACTGGATGTGGTGGTACAGGCCTGGAGAAATGGAGACAGGAGGACCAGAAGTTCAAGGTCATCCTTGGTTACAAGGTGAGTTTGCTGTTAGCCTGGGGTACAGAGACCCTGTCTCAAACAAACAAACAAACAAACAAACAAACAAACAAACAAACAAGCAAGCTCTGTGCCCCAGCCGGTGATTCTGGTGCACGGTTTTGAGACCTAGCTTTGTAGGAGGTAAGGACGCCTGTGGGCTGGAGGTCAGGGGTCAGGCCTCCTGGGGCATCTGGCACTTGCGTTTGATTGTGATCTGTGAGGTGGAACAAAGGAAGGCAAGCCGGTAACCTGGAGACTGAACCACTACAAAGAGGCTGGAAGGCATTTGCTACCTGAAGGGTAAAGGGGAGGGGGTGCTGCCGGAGTGGGGAAGGAGGGATGGGGTGGGCGTAGAGGAGCAGCCACACAGACGTGGAGGATGATGGGGAGCAGGAAGCCTGGACTCCCAGCTAGCCTCTGGGGAATCTGAAACTGCTTTTCCTCCCCACACACTTTGAATCCCTCTCTCTCCTCTCCCCTCACAGGTTTTCACCCCCCCCCACCCCTCCACCTCCAGCCGAGCACCTCCAGAGGTGAGGCTCACCCCTACCCTTTGATCTCCCCAGATCTGATCCAGGATGGCATCTCCCCCCTCTGCCTCCTCCATCAGTATTTCCTCCTCAGAATCCACCCCCTCACCTCTGCTACAAAGGAGAAATTACACACCACTCCTTTGAGAAACTGTTCCTAGAGAGGAGGCATGATCGGAACAAGTACCTACTCAAAGCGTCAGGGGAGCTACACCTGCCTTTTACGTACTGACAACGTAGGCCAGGAATTCATCCAGCGTGAATCAGAGGATGGCTTTTCGGAGGTGGAGGCGGCTTTATGCGGTGAAGTTACGCAGGGACCCCTTGGAAGGAAGGCACGGTGTGGTGGGCCTGGAAGCGGCTCTCCATGGGAAGTCCCTTCCAGAGCCCAGAGGAATCCTTTCAGATGGGGCAGCCCTGCTTCCCTGTGGGATCTCTTCAGAAGACAGAGCCTTCCCTGCGCCTGTGGGCTCTGATGTTGCTAGCTCTGCCTTGTTTGTTCCCTGAGCGGCACCTCCTTCTGTGGGATTGGGGAGGGTATGAATGCCGTGCAGAGCTCGAGTTCTTTTCTCTTTTACAAGCTTTTGGGCGAAAAGACCCACGATTTCAATGTGACCTCTTCTATTAGTGTTTGCTAACTTCTCTGAGCTGCCAAACCTGTAAAATGGGCACACTAGAACCATGCCACAGAGTTCTGTGTGGACCAAAGAGGAAGAACATGTGGGTTCTGCCATATGCTACCACTACAGAAGTATCAGGACTGGTGTCCCTGCTCCACTGCCTTCTCGCAGCTCACCAGACCTTATTAAATATTGTTAGGCAGTTGTCCTAAAACAAGACCTCTATTAATGGCAGGGTGGGGTTTGGTAGGATTTTAACTCCTATCCCATCTCTGCTCCCATTTCTGGGTTTCTTTCGTCTGCTGCCTTTTGTTCTCCAGGTAGCATGCCGACCTAGCTAACTTTCTACTGCTGTGAGAAACAGCGACCAAAAGCAACCTGGGAAGGAACTTTACCTCATAAAATAAAAACCCAAGTTTATTTTATCTTACAGTTTGTAGTCTACCAGGCAGCAACTTAGAGGCAGGAGCTGAAGCAGAGACCAAGGAGGAGGGCTGTTCACTGGCTGGCTCCCCATGGCTTCCTCAGCCTTATACAACCCAGGATCACCTGACCCATGGATGACGTCACTCGTAGTGGGCCGAGCCCTGTCCAGTCATTCCTCAAGAAAATGCAAGTTGGGCATGGTGGCGCACGCCTTTATTCTTAACACTCCAAGGCTGAGGCAGGAGGATCTCTGTGAGTCCGGTGCAGCCTGGTCTACATGGTGAGTTCCAGGACAGCTGGGAACACATAGTGAGACGCTCCTCAGGCAGGTCACTCTCAGACAGTGAACACCAAATAGGCCTCCAGCCTCCTGGAGGATGATCACCTTCTATCCCAGGTCATGGTTCTCACATAGAAAGACTCATTGAGTGTCACTGAGGCCCAGGTCCCTAAGGGGTAGGAATGCAGCACCCTACTCCTTAGGCTTGCCCCACAATTTAGCTCATGTAATTAAATGAGGATTTTTAAAAAATATTTATTTATTTATTATGTATACAATGTTCTGTCTGTATGCCTGCAAGCCAGAAGAGGGCACCAGACCCCATTACAGATGGTTGTGAGCCACCATGTGGTTGCTGGGAATTGAACTCAGGACCTTTGGAAGAGCAGGCAATGCTCCTAACCACTGAGCTATCTCTCCAGCCCCTTAAATAAGGATTTAAAAAAAATTATTATTCAGGTGTGGTAGCGCAGAAATGTGATCTCTGCAAACTGGGAAGTGGAGACAGGAGGATTGCGAGTTCAAAGCCACTCAGAGCTACCTAGCAAGTTCCAGGCCAGCCTTCACAAACTGAAACCTCATGTTAAAAAAAGTTGGTCTGGTGTCAACTTGACACTGGCTAGAGTCATCAGAGAGGAAGGATCCTCAGTTAAGGAAATGCCTCCATGAGATCCAGTGTAGGACATTTTCTCAACCAACAGGAGTGGGACCAGCCCACGGTGGGTGGTGCCATCCCTGGGTTAGAGGCCCAGGCTCTGGGTTCTATAAGAAAGCAGGCATAGAAGCCAGGGGAAGCAGCTCTCCATGGCCTTTGCATCAGCTCCTGGCCCCGGGATCCTCTCCTGTGTGAGTTCCTGTCCTGACTTCCTTCAATGACGATCAGTGATGTGGAAGTGCAAGCCAAATAAACTCTTCCCTCCCCACCTTGCTTCTTGGTTATGATGTTTCATTGCAGCAATAGAAACCACAGCAAAGACCGTGGGGATAGTGGTGCAAGGCCCTGGGTTTGCTCTGTAGTAGCACACACACATACGTGTGCACACACGAGTCTGTCGATGAATGTGCGGAAGGGTGAACAAATGAAGCGATGTCTCCTCTTCCTTCACCGATCATTGCAGTTAGCTGTTTGAGGGTGTGATCATAAACAATCTTGCTTTAGTATCTAATGGATTCTCTCAGCAGGAAATCGTGAGCCCAAGAGCCGGAGCAGCCCCCAGCTCTCCCTTTTCCCACAGCCCTCAGCTTGAACTGAAAAAACGAAGCGGAAGCATAAATACTTCTTGAGGAATTGCAGCTGCCCCTCTGACTGGGAGTGGAAGGAGCTGTTTGGAAAGAATTGGTCTGGTGTATTAACAGCCGGTTCTAGCCGGTGCGCGCGCGGCTTCGCGGTACCGCTGTTCTCCTGTTTGCTCTTACTCAAGTCTGCTTCTATAGCCTGCGGCTAAGCTGAACATGACAGTCAGCTCGGCTCCCTCTCGGCTCATTCAGTGCGTGCCAACAGCAGTTTTCCTGGGGATCCTTCCTTCCCTCCGCCCCCGGAGCCGGAGCCTGCGCTGCGCTGATCTGGAAGGCAAAGCCCTGGCTTTGTCATCCTCCTACGGGGCTGTTAAGGTCAGAATGACTTCAAGCACACCGGTGATGGTCTGCATTTAGGGTGAGCTGACATGTGGTAGGTCATGAGGTGTCTGGTAGACAGTGTTCTCTCTACTGGAAACTAATAACACTCGCTTACACTTTACCAGAGAGGGATGAAGTAGAATAGTGGAGAAGATTGGGATTAAACATGAGATGCAGTTCTCTGGATTTCGGTCCCTTCTTATAATAGCAACAGTAGCTAAACTACATAGCCAGGAAGATATTTTCTATGTATAGAAGTATTCTGCCTGCCTGCATGCCTGTGTACCGTGTTTGCCTTTTTCCACAGGGGCCAGGAGAGGGCACTGGACTTCCTGGAACTAGGGTTATGACCAGCCACATGATGCTGGGAACTGAAGCCAGGCCTGCTGCAAAAATATCTGGTGCCCTTGGCTTCTGAGTCATCTCTCTGCCCCAGGTGTTTGTTTTTTTCTTTTCGATTCTTGGTTCTTGCTGTTGTTTTGAGGCTGGGTCTCACTGTGTAGCCCTGACTGGCCTGGAACTCTGTGTGTCGTCCAGGCTGGCCTTGAACTCACAGAGATCTGCCTGCCTCTGCTTCTCAGGAGGGATACTGCTTCTGGGATACCGCAGTCAACCCAGATATGGCTTTATGTATTTATTTATAGTAAAATGTTTTTGGTCTCAACACGGCACTCTCAGTCTGGGTGTGCAGTCATGGGCCTCATTTTACTGATGAAGAAACAGAAAGATTATCTAACCTCAGAGACAAGACGCAGCTGAATCCTGACTTAAAAAGTTTTTAGTTTGACTTATAATTGTGTGTCTGTGTGTGAGTATGGGCTCACTCGAGCTGTGGTATATGCGGAGGTAAGGGAGCCTCTTCTACTGCAGGTGACAGGAATTGAACTTAGGTGCTATTTGGATACAAGCAAGGGCTGCTGAGCTACCCCACAGTCCCTGAATCCCCCACTTCTATGCAGTGAGTTGGGTTCCAGGGTCCCCGCTCTTCGGCACTGTAACTCTTTGCCTTTGGAGTAGTGGCGGCACTATTCTGACTTCAGACATTTATTGATTTATCCACAGATGGTTTGCACACAGTGGGTCTCTAGAGACACTCCAGTGGGTAAGGCGGACAAAGCCATCGCCTTCATGCTGTTCTGTTCTAGTTCTGAGGAACCTGACGGCGGAGAGAAGATAAGCGCTCGTCCAACAAGAACTGGCCATCCTGTACCGGTGACTCCAGGCCTATTGGTTCTGATGGTCCAAAGCCAGTGTTCTGAATCTCAAACCTACTGTCTGTGAAGACAGGCCCTAGAGGAGATGAGAGAAAGCTGGAGGCAGGAATTGGGAACTGTCCTGATACGGGGGCGTGCCTAGCGACTGCTGATGGCAGTCTTTCACCTGATCTTTCTCAAGGTCCTCCCTCCTTTCTGATTTCCAGTCCTTCCTCTGCACTTTGACAAGTTCATTTGGGACCAGAAAAATTGCCGAGTGGAACAAGTCTACACCACCAACTCAGGGGACGGATTAACCCATTTTTGAATGACTGAGCACTTTAAAAGTTTTTTTTAATCTATTTTTTTTTTGAGACAGGGTTTCTCTGTGTAGCCCTGGCTGTTCTGGAACTCACCCTGTAGACCAGGCTGGCCTCAAACTCACAGCTCCACCTGCCTCTACCTCCCATGTGCTAGCAGTAAAGGCGTGCACTATTGCTGCTAGGTTGAGGACATTTTTTTTTTAAATTTTACATGCATTGGTGTTTTGTCTATTCATGTCTGTGTGAGGGTGTCAGAGTCCCTGGAACTGGAGTGACAGACATGTGGGTGCTGGGAATTGAAACTGAGTCCTGTGGAAAAACAGCCAGTGCCCCAAGCTACTGAGCCATCTCTCCAACCCAACTGATCACTTTTTAATACCAACCCAAACGGCTGAGTTACCAACTCCTTTCTTCTCCCTTCTCGTCTTTCCCTTCTTCTCCCACTTTCTTACACAATTCAAGGCCTTTGTTTTCTTCATGAGAGGAAAATTCTGTCTTGCTTTCGTCTTTCATGCTCTGCCCCCTTCCGTGGGCCGAGGTGTGACTTGTACACCTCTGTTTTTCTCTAAATTCAGGGACCTGGCTTCTCTAGGCATTCAGCACCCAGGTTTTCTCAAACTCGTAGCCTGATGGTTGCCGTAGAAACCCCCAAGGTTCTCATAAGCATATCTTGCTTGTGTGGCATGAAATTCAACCAGGTCTGTATTCAGAAGCAGTCCTATGGGTGGGATAAAGCCAGGTGGCTGCTTGCCCTTTGGGCGTCACGTTTGCAGAAGACAGGATGGGACTGAGTGGTCTGTCTCGCTTGTCAGACAGTGGGTTCCCCAGCAAATGCAGAAAAGGCAGCTGTGGACAAGAGGCCCACAAAGCGTGGAAGTCAGGCTGAAGATGTCCCGCCCATCCGTCTATCTGTCTCTTTGTCACTATGTCTCCGTCTCTTTCTCCCCTTCCCTCTCCCTCGCCATCCCACCCTCTCCAGTCCTAGACTAGGACTTGACAGATGTTTGAGGAGTTTGGCAGGTTTGCCCTCAGTGGACTGTCTCCATACCGCACAGATGTGAGCTTCCCCGCCACACCCAGGAGATTCCTGGCTGTGCACTGTGGTAGAACCTGTGTCCTCTCCTGTGACTCTCACTTGGCTTTCTCTTGTCTCTGGAGCAGCTATTTTTCCTGGATATAGGAGAAAAAAAAGCCAGAGGTTAATTCTCAGTCTTCATCCACCTTCCTTCCGAGCAAAGGCATGCATGTAAGTGGGCAGTTTGGAAAGCAATGTCGTCCATAGGATTGAGGCCTTTGTATCCATGAGGCCATGAAAGGAAGAGGGCATGTCCGTCTGGGATTACTTTTTGTATCTTGATCATCCCAGAGACGACCAAAACCCAGTCTTTCCTCAGAGTCTCTGAGAAGGCCCTGAAGAATGTGTGTTAGGCCCCACAGCCCACAGCGTGGAAGAACAAAGCGTGACTCTATAGAGTCCCGCTCCCTTTGGCGTTAATTCCACACCCTTCCAGGCTGGCACACAGAGCAGAGCGGCTGAGCAGATTCCTGTAGGCAGCAGAGAAAGGGTTGCTGGGGACGAAAGTGGGCGATGATCAGGGCACCTACGGTAATGCTGCTCTCACTTGCCGATGCCAGCTGTGGCAGTGGCTGAAGGTGAGCCCAGGGCAAGTTCAGTTGCCTGCAGGGAGATGAACCTCTCTCCAGCCTCTCTGCCTTCAAGTGCCAAACCTCCAACGGTTCAAAGCTCGCTTCAGCCCTTTTCAAAGGACTCCTCGGCACCATCCAGTCACCTGACACGCATCAAAGAGCTCCTATGTTTGGCTTGGTTTTGTGGTATGTTTTAATCCTTTCACTCCAGACACCAGAGGAGGGACTTCAAGAACTGTCCCCAGTGCCATTTAGATTAGGGAATGCAGAGTAGGTGCATCCCTCAGCCCTCACTCAGTTTAGTGGGATAAAGATGACCAGTGGCAGGAAGAGCTCTTTGGTCCCTAAGTGTCTGCCTCTCCATCAGGACCACAGGCCAAGCTGTAGGGATACAAGATGAGAACCGGTGGAATGTTTGGTTTGGGATCCTGAACGTGAGATTTGGCGAACAGAACTGTGACCCATTCCTACCTCCCCAGGCCTTTAAGTTCTCCAGCAGGAGGTGCACCCGTTATCTTCTGTTCGCAACTCTTGCCTTTGCTGGGTTGGGCTTCCCAGCCCCTGCTTCTTCTGTACTCAACTCTGGCTTTAGTCCTTCTCTTGAAGAAGAATTTCTGCCCTCAGTGGTGCTGGCACGTGCATTTAATCTCAGCACTGGGGAGGCAGGGGCAGGTGGATCTCTATGAGTTCGAAGCTAGCCTGGTTTACAGAGCTAGTTATAGGACAGTCAGGAACACACAGAAATCCTGTCTCAAACAAACAAACAAACTCTTTCTGAGCCAGATCTACTTAACTTACTGAGTTCAGTTCCACAAATGTCCATCTAGAGCTCTTAAAGTTAGTTCTCCTTGACAAGAAAAAAAGGATTTTTTTTTCTCCCTGTCTCCTAGAATTGGTGATGCGTTTTCCCTGATCCTTCCAAATTCTTTGGCCCAATCCCCAATGTTGATCCTGGCTATTTAATATGGTGGCGGGGGTCACAGAACCAAGCTCACTATTAGAGACAATGCAACTCAGCTTCAGGGGAAATAAAGCAATGCCCCTGACCTCATTGACACAATGCATTAGCTCCCACAGCCTAGACCATCGCCCACTCCTCCTTCCCTACACTAAAGGAGACCACTGGCTGTGAGTGACAGAAGGCACGGGAAATTCAACTCACCAAAGAGCATGGAACACTTGTGGCACAACAGCCACGTGCTGCTCATCAGGGTTCTCTGAAACACCTTCATATGTGGCACCAGAAATCCTGGGTTCGACCATAAGCCCTGCTATTTGTTAGCTGGGTAGCCCTAGGGGAGTTTCTTGATTTCCAGACATCTGTTTCCTTCTCTGTAAAAATGAAAACAGTAATTCATTTTCCACTGGAAAAAAAGTGTGTGTGGTATGTGTGCGTGCTCACGTGTGCATGTGATTCAAATGAGATACTGTATGTGAAAACACTTGTAATAGCTGTGTGAGAAATATGACTAGTTTTGTGTAAAGATGAACAAGACCCAACAACTATCTCACAACTCAACTTCAAAAAATGGTTTTAAAAAAATTTTAAGATTTCTGTGTGTTTGTGTGTGAGTATGGTGCATGTGTGTGTGTGAGTCTGGTGTGTGTGTGTTTGGTGTATGTGTGAGTATAGTGTGTGTGTGTGTGTGTGTGTGTGTATGATGTGTATGGGGGGAGTCCACAGAGGCCAGAAGAGAGCATCTGTTCTTCAGAAGCTGGAGTTGCAGGCAAGCAGTTGTGAGCCATCTACACTGGGACTCTAACTGTGGTCCTCTGGAGGAGCAGAATGTGCTCTTAACCATCCCAAGGGCTCAAATGTTGGCTGAGTCTGGTTGATCTGAATTTTCCCTAGGAAAAAATTCCATTGGGGAATAAGCTGAGGATGTAACTAAAATGGTAAAGTGCTTTTCTGTCAGGCGTGAAGACCTGAGACCAAACGCCAGCACTGCATAAGCCAGCTCGATGATACACACCTGTGACCCCAGCACCCCAGAGGTAGACGCAAGATCAGGAGTTTGAGGTCATTCTCTGCTACATAGGAAGGTTGACTTCAGCCTGAGATACCTGGAACCCTGTCTCGGAAAACGAAAAATAAAATAAAAACAAGTAAGCTGAGGTACAAGCTCACTGGAGAAGTGAACCTTTTTGCCAAGTCGTTTCTTTCACTCCACATGGCTCCATGGAGTTTCCCGGTAAAGACTGAGCAGTGGCCCCCAACCCTTCCAGGCAAGCTTTTGACAAATGTGTCGTCAGGGCTTCCTTTAGTATCTCAGGGGTACAAGTTAATTGCTACTTTTCTCGCCGTTGCAGCAAGTTACCCAACAAAAGCAACTTCAAAAAAAGAACAGTTTGTTTTGGCTCACGTCAGTCCTGGACAGGAAGTTGCATGAGACTGCTGGTTACATTGCAAATGACCTCACAGAGGAGCTTAGAAGTTGGAGGTCTAGGTGCGTCTACATCCTCTTAACAGTCCATGCGAACTAGCACAAGGAAGTTGCTTCAAACGCCAACATCTTTGAAGACCCGTGCACAGGAGAGCATAGTATTTGTGTATAATGTGTGCACACCCTGCTGGTCATTGCTTCGTCCCTAGATTATTTGTGACTCCCAATACGAAGTGGACACTACACATGCTGATGCTCTGCTGCTGACGGAAGCCTGTACGGTTCAGCACCGGCAATTATTTTCCTGAATACACCTGAGCCACAGCTGGTTGAATCCATGAATAAGGATGTCTGAATCTAAAATTAATGGAGAATGGAAAGATATCTTAGGGTGGACCCAAAGTATATGGAGATTTTTTTTGTGGAGTAAATTTGTTCTAGTCAAATGGTTTAAAAGATTACATTGGAACCAGGGAGATAAATAGCTTAGTATATAAAGAGGCTTGCTGCTGCATCTGACAACCTGAGCCCCAGAACCCAGACTGTGGAAGGAAAGAACTCACTCTCACAAGCTGTCCTCAGACCTCCACACTCAAACTGTGACACACATACACCCACTTCCACACCCACACACAAATAAATAATAAAACAACAAATTGTTGTTTGAGTCTCTCTGTTTGAGAAGCTGCAAATGTTCTGTCTTGGAACCTGTCTGATCTTTAACTGAATTGAGCTGGGGCTGGAGAGATGAGGGTCAGCATTTATGAATGCTTACTGCTCTTCCAAAGGACCAGAGTTCAATTGTTGGGTGGCTCACAATCATTTGTAACCCCAGTTCCAGAGGATCTAATACCCCCTTTAAAACCCCAAGGGCATACATTCACACACACACACACACACACACACACACACACACACACACACACACACTAATAATAATATTCAAAAAAATAAATTAAGTTGTAGAAACACTAATAACGATGCTCACGCTCATCTAGTTCAGTTGATTGATTGATTGATTGATTGATTAATCGATTGGTGGGAGTGGGGCTGGGGTTGAGACAGGGCTTCTCTCTATAGCCCTAGCTGTCCTGGAACTCTCTCTGGCCTCGAACTCACAGAGATCCACCTGCCTCTGTCTCCAGAATACTGGGATTAAAGGCATGCACTATCACGACCTGGCTTTGTCTAGTTCTTAACAAAGCACAAGAGGTAAAAAACTAGGGTCACCCAAGCTTGGAAACCCTCAAAAGTGGTTAGAGTTTGGGAAAGGTTGAAGAAAATGAAGAGGCCCACCCCCAAAAGTCAAGATTGGGAAAATGAGGAAAATTTGATCCACTAGAGAAATCATTAAACTGGGCATGAAAGAGAGCTAGAGGGCGGCTGAAAAATGTATGCCCCTTGTTCCTTTGGCATTTATTGAGGGCAATGTGGCAAGAAGCATTCTGGCTACCAGTGTGCAGATCAGCTCATTCCCATTTCCTGGTGGCATCCATCCCGCCTGCTACAGACACTAAGTTGTTCCCTTTAATAGAATTTACTGACGATAAGAACTCTCCAGTGGGGTGTGACACTTGTGTTCCCTCTCTCACCACACTGTCAGGTCACCCTGTCCCCAGTGACTGATGGTTGGAACTGGAGAAGACAAAACCTCACTCCTGTGACTTCTACTAGGACCCATCTACTATGATCCTGGGATGAGGGCGAGGCTGGATCCCTGACTAGTCCTGTATCCCTTACCCCCACCTGCTCTGCTTGCGAGTGCCCACCCTAATAAAGCTCTGTTGAGCAGCCCCAGGGCATTGCTGAGTCAGCCAGGCAGCCTCCTCCCCGGAGGCTTCTGTGGGATGGATACAGGCGAGGCCACAGGCTCTGAAGACGCGCTGTGCTCCGGGAAGGGAGTGGTTTACTTTCCACGCTCCTTGGAAGTGAGGTGTACAGTGTGAGTAGGGACCGGCTAGGGCATGTGGTGAGGGAAAGGATTCGCCGGGCAGAGGGAAAAGAGCAAATCAAAGTCTTGATGGAGGCTGCTATGGTACAGCCCTCAAACTGCACAATGAAGCTAAGGGTGGCAGTGGCAAGGAGAGAGGCTTAATGTGGTGGAGACTGAGGACTGAGTCCCCAGCTTGCACTAGGTCACCAAGCAAAGGAAGGAGAATGAAGAGTTTTAAGTGGACATTACATAGTAAGACTTCAATTTAAAAAAAAATCCTGGATGTCATACACAGAAAGGAGTCAAATGTCAGGCTGATGGAAGGACACGGTCCTGGTTAATGTCCCCAGGGTGATGTCATGTTAAGAGCTACCGTACTGGCAGTAGAGATACAGGCTAAACGTCAGCTGTGAGGCTTGTCAGCCCGGGCAAGCTCTCTCTAAACTTCAACTTCTCTAACTGTGAGTGAGGTCACTGACCAGTGCTAGATCATAGCTAGAGTAGGGATGGACACCAAAGGAGCTAAAGAGCCAAGAGGCCTGGCTATTTGATTTTTTCACAGCCCTTGGCATGCCAGAGGCACCATCAGTGTGATATGGTCCATGTGATCTGAAGTTGAGCGCAACAGTTATGGAAATGGGAAAACATAGGTGGAGTCGGGGATTGTCCGGCGGGTGATTAAAAGGATGTGATGACCACTTGAAGGGGAAATAAAGGACAGAGAAGCAACAGGGACTTCTGTCTTGGCAGATAAGTTGAGACTTGCAAGGAGGAAGTAAGGATTATGGAACAGAAGCCATCTTCAGTTTCTGACCTGTTGATTTGGAAGAGCCTGTGAGCTACCGAGAGTCGAGCCGTCTGGTAAGTGACTGTGGATGTGAGCCACAGTTCCAGAGGTCTGAGCAGGGCAGAGTGGGGAAGAATAGAGGAGAGAATCCAGGCAAGGTGTACTCGGCTCGGACAGGACCAGGGAGCCGTGGTAGACCCAGAGAGCAAAGTGATGCTGAGATGTCTGTCTCAAGGAATTCAGCCTTGTTAGAGAAGGTGGATAATTAGATTATTAGAATACGGTAGGCATTTTGCACTGAAGCTACCCTCTGAATCATAGAAATTGAGGGGACCTAGGATAGAGGAGGGCTCTGGAGATCGGCAGTAGAGATAGCCTGCTGGGTGGGGAGGGACAAGGAAGATAAGGCTGGACCAGCTGGGAAAGGCAAAGGATGCCTTGCTTGCTTTTTTGGTTTTTGATTTTACAAGCCACGATCTCATTGTACAGCACAGGTTTATCTTGAGCACAAAATCCCCCTGCCTCAGTGCTAATGGAACGTACATGCCTTTTAAAAGACATTTAACCCAGAGAAAAAGAATTGACCGTAACATCATAGCACCAGGAGGAGGCTGTAGTGCCATGGGTTCTATGCCTCTCAGGCTGTGCCACACGGAATCGTCGGGATTCCAAGGGGTCCTTATAATTGGAGGCTACCTTAGTGGCGAGGGGAGGGTGAAACCAAGCAGATGCCTCACTAAACCAGAGTGGCTGCCTTCCTTTGCAAATTGGGACTGTGTGCATGCTTCAGAAAGAGAGAGAGAGAGAGAGAGAGAGAGAGAGAGAGAGAGAGAAGAGAGAAAGCTATTGACTTAAGGTAAATGAGGAGATAAAGAAACTGAGCCCAGTGAGGCAAAGTTATGTGGTAAAGATGGTCCTGCTAATTAGGGATCAGGCTGGGTCCCCACCTAAGGTTCTGATCTTCAGGCCAGTCCTCTTTCTTGCTGTGGCTGAGAGCGAGGACTTTTAATTTGTGTGGTGGATGTTTCTATCTTCAGCTTTTTCTGAACTGTAGTAAAAGAGAGATATGTACTCACAGGTGTCACAGAAGCAAAGATCTCTCACAGAACGGAATTCAAATCATTACCCAACGATAGCCTTCCCTCCCTTTGATTCCTTAACAAGCAGCAGCAGCGAGTTGACCCAGAGAGAAGCCCTTTGGGCTTCCTAACGCCTAGGCTTGCCTTTATGTGGAGGGGCCATTTCATTACACTTGACCTCAGTCTGAACAGACATTACCACCTAGTGCAGGAATGCTCCACCAACACCTACGGTAAAGGGAATAAAAAAAAAAAAAACAAGAATCTCGACTCTCACACAGATTTAAATGAACACGCGTCAGAAAATTGATTTAATGCAATTCAGTGAGGGAACGAGGGAACTGGGTAGACACTATAACTGATTCAAGGAGGATCCAAAGAACAGACTCATTGATAGTCAGAAACCAAAATGAACGGACACAGAGGGCAAAACTGGTGTCTTCCACAGGGCAGGAGATCGCAACTGTGCTACAGGGGACAGGATTTACATGTCTGCAGACAAGAATTATTCTGCAAAGTTATCAGCGGTCTACAGTTTACAGAGTTGTAAAATAGCTCCTATGGAAGCTAACTCGGATAATGTGGAAGAAAGCACACCCCAGGTAGAGTACAGTTTCCCAAAGATGCACATGTTTCTACCACCATCAGGTGGAAAAGCAGAGGGAGCTTTGACAGATGAAATATTAGGCTCTTAGGCCCCCTTCCTGCTACGTATACAAAGTATGCATATGTTTATATACACTATTCAAAATGAAAGTTTAATAAAGCAGGACTCACTTCACTATATGTGATAGTTTCTGTTTTAGCCTTTCGCTAATGATTAATTTGGTTGTTTTTTCCTAGACAGTATTTCTTCTGCATAGCCCTGGCTGTCCTGGAGCTCACTCTGTAGACCATGTTGGCCTCAAACTCAAGAGATCACCCTGCCTCTGTTTCCCGAGTTCTTGGATTAAAGGTATACATCACCAAGCCTGGCTTTTACTGCTCAAATTTTGTATCTACTAAAATTAATTTCATAACTCATTGTAAGTTAAAAATATTTTTCACAGGGTGGGGGTTTCATGTGAGCACCAAAGTTAGCATGTGGAAGTTAGAAGACAACATTTGGGAGTTGGTTCTCTCCTTTCTCATGTGTCCTGGGCATTGAACTCAGGGCAGCTTGCTTAACAAGCAGTTTTGCCCACTGGGCCATCTTGCCTGACCTAATTTTACAACTCACTGATGGGTTGCAGTCCACTAATGATCAAGGATTCTCGTTTGAAAGCAAGGGACTAGATCAATGTTCCTCAATTTATCTGCTGTGAAGCAAAGCTTTGAAATATTTTATCATTTCTAGTTTTTCATATACTGATTGATACTTTATAAAAAACATAAAAATAAATTACTACAAAAATAAAGGGGACTTACAAATAACAGACTTACAAAATGTGAGTCCATTTTTCTTATTAGATCAAATAGACATAAAATTGGATATAGAGGCAATATCATGTTTCCTTTTTTTTTTAAAAAAAATTGAGCCGGGTGGTGGTGGCGCACGCCTTTAATCCCAGCACTCGGGAGGCAGAGGCAGGTGGATCTCTGTGAGTTCGAGGCCAGCCTGGTCTGCAAGAGCTAGTTCCAGGACAGGAACCAAAAAAAAAAATTTTGTTTTATTTTAAATTGCAGGTAGGCATGCATGTGTCTGTGTGTGCGCGCGTACACATGCACACACATGCATGAGTGCAGATACCCAAGGACGCCAGAGGAGTCAGATCCCCTGGAGTTACAGGCTTTTGTGAGCTTCCTGTGTGGTTGTTAGGAACCAAACTTTAGTTCTCTGTAAGAGCAGTCTGTGCCTTTAACAGCTAAGCTGCCTCTCCAGCCCCCAGGGCTGCCCCATATCTCATATCTATTTGAATGTCTCCAAACGCTTATTCTCAGAGTCTATATTTAGTTCCTCCCACACGGAAACTAGTAGGATCCACAGGTCCTTGGACCCCACCTTCAGGTATCCTGGCTAGAGGATCCCCAAGGCCCCACCAGTGCAGACAGTACAGGGATGTTTTGCTTCCCAGTGCTGATACTTGCTCAGGCTCTCTCAGTCACTGGGGGCTTATTGTGGCATACCTGGGGCATTTGGAGACGCATCCCTAGACTTCCCTGATAGCAGTGGCATCCCAGTAAATGAAATGTCACATGGGCACAGGGTGTGTCTGACCCTAGGAAGCATCTTTCAGACCTGTGCTGCTTGCCAAAAACAGGCTGTTCTTCTTTTGTGGGTGTGGGGGAGGGGAGGGGCAGAGGTTGACATCAGGTGTCTCCCTGATCTGCCACTGAACCTAGAGCTCCTCCAATTGGCTAGACTGGCTAGCCAGCAAGCCCTGGGAGCCCTCCGGTCCCTATCTCCCCAGTGTTAAGATCGCAGGTGCCAACAGTCATGCCTGGATTTTGTGTATATGTATATAAGCACCAGGGGACCAAACCCAGTATTCGCATGGTAAGCACTGTGCTAGCCAACTCATGTCACCGGCCTCTCAAACCATCCTTCTGTGCCCAGTGGTATTGCTTTATCTGTTTGCTTCTCTTCCCCACTTCCAATCAGTGAGAGAACGTCATTGCCTGCCTTACCAATCCCCTCTGCTGTGCAGGATGTGGTGGTGTACAAGGGTTACCTGCCACAATTCACATGGGACGCTTGCAGGCTAGCGGGTGACTATGGATCCAGCAAGAGGGTGGAGAGCAGGCTTTGGCAGTAGAGAAAGGTCCTCCTTCCCTCAAGGAACAACTGTGAGATTCTGCCTTCAGCATAGCAGACAATGGGAGGAAGTAGCCAGTGTGAGTTTGCCTTTGAGGAGAGTTTTAAAGAAAAATTGGGTCCAGAATACAGTTTTCAAGTCTCTATTTGCAAACTTTGACCACTCCCTGGAGATCGCTCTCTGGGAGACTGAAACTGTAAGGCTGGCTGCCACAGCACAAGCTGAATGGAGCCGTGGGGACAAGCCCTCCCAGCTCTGATTCTATCTTGGAATAAAACTAAAGGGGGACATTGTAAAACCTGCCCAGTGCCACTGGGTACCATCGCCATTCTCAAAGTCAGGGGACCCTTGGCCTTTGTGAAGTCTCTTTGTGAAGACCTCTGCAAGTCTTCAAACTCTCTGTTAAAGCAGAGTTGTTTTTCATCTTCCATGTGTGTATGTGGTGTGCTTGTGTGTATGTTTGCATGTGTGGATGTGTGGGAGCATGTGTGCGTAGCATGTGGAGGCCTGAGGCTGAGGTAGGAGTCATCCCCTCCATTCTTCTGCTTTCCTCATTGAGCGTCCCTCGGGCAGACTCAGGGCTCACGGAGATGACTAGTCTTGCCGGCAGCTTGCTGGGGGGATCCTTTGCCTCCACCTCATGGGGATAGATTTACAGGCGGGCTGCCACAAACAACTGGCATTTCTCTGGGTTCTGGGGATCTGAACTCTGGTCCTCACGGTTGCCTAGCAACCACTTTAACAACCGAGCCATCCCATAGCCCAAGAGTTTTCACAGCGTGGCATGCTAGCTTGGGCTCATAATCTAAGCATGTGAGAATGGGCATGTCATCACCAGATCAAGGCTAGCCTGGGCTGCTTGGGTAGTTCTAGGGTAGCCTAAGCTACAATGAGTGTCCTCATTATCCACCCGACAATGAAATAAAGCAGGATGTCAAAGGACTGAGTGAAGACTCAGTGAAGCTCAAGGGTAGTAAAGGTGTATTGAAAGTCAACAACAAGTTGGGCGGTGGTGGCGCATGCCTTTAATCCCAGCACTCGGGAGGCAGAGGCAGGTGGATTTCTGTGAGTTTGAGGCCAGCCTGGTCTACAAAAGCTAGCTCCAGGACAGGAATCAAAAGCTACGGAGAAACCCTGTCTCAAAAATAAAAAAAAAAAAGAAAGTCAACAGCAGAGAATAAATAATTCCTCCTGAAGCCGAGAGGGAACCACTGCCCACCTCATGTCAGTCTGAGGTCTGAGAAAATGAACCATGTCCTACCCTTAAAGGGACGGTAGTCACAAACTAAGCTATGACAAATTCTAGCCTGTTGGACTCTGTTCTTAAGGCCTCCACTTCATCTCCTCTCATTTAGTTCATTTCACACTCACATGAACTGCTCTATTACTTGACGTTTAGACTTTCGAGGCTCATCCACATTTGCCATATATAAGATGTAATGTATACAAAGCACTTCATACAATGCCTGCTGCATGGTGAGCACTCAGGAACTGTTAACTCTGATGTTCTTATACATATCTATATATCTATATATATATATATATCCTATGCTACCCGGATTGCGTAAGTCAGTCTTCGTACTTAGGGCTGTATTGACATCTGCAGGGGTGCCAGCGATCTTCACTATCTTGTGCATGTGCTTCTGTTTTCCTGGTCGGCTCACAGAGCTGCTGTTGCAGTGGTCCCACTGGTCTTCAAGCTCATCTTGGAAGACCTTTTATGCAGCCTCACTGCTGCCCCTCCAGCTACTCGCAGCAAGAATGTTCTGCGTGCGCTGGGCACCTGGCAGATGGGCCCGGCTGATGCATTGACTGACTGGCACCTCCCCTCCATCCTATTCTAAGTTTTCAGGGTGGCAAACATGAGAAGCTTCTTTTCTCCCTCTCCTGTTACTCCAAACAGCCTTCCTAGATCTCCCTGCCTCGCTGGCTTTCCAGCCTCTTTCTTCCTCCGTCTAGACCTTTTCGTTTCATTCCCCTCCCCAGACTATCATTTTTTTTTAAACTCAGCACACAGACATTTGTTAGTTTTAGAAAATATTTCCCCCTTGCTTCTATATCTTAATTTAGCTGTGCCCACTTTCTGTGCTGCCTACCGGTATAAATGAGACAATAGTTCAAAGTGTGACACATAAAAGATGAAAAGCTCCATTCTGGGTAATTGAACGTACGCTGGAAGGCAGGCGCCGACGCCGAGGAGAGAAGCTTGCTTGGTGCTCCTTGCCTGTGATGCTGTGGTAGCCTGGATGCTGTTAAAGGCTCTCAGCTAGTAGAGAGGGTTGGGTGCACTGAAACCTTGGCCATCCTGAAGAGAAAAATTCAGATGCTGAAAGAAATCTTCTGCAATTGATGAAGTTCCCAGTCCTGTATCCTTTCTTTGCCTTAGTCTCCGTCCTGGGACAGACACCTGGAGGGAGATTTTCAAGTGACCGGCATCAGCACGCAAGTGCAGAGGAGCTGAAGCTCAAGTCACAGGTAGTTCTCTGAGGGAAGCAGGTATCT
This sequence comes from Microtus ochrogaster, assembly GCF_000317375.1. Classification (NCBI taxonomy): domain Eukaryota; kingdom Metazoa; phylum Chordata; class Mammalia; order Rodentia; family Cricetidae; genus Microtus; species Microtus ochrogaster. Next base: position 5,356,429 of record NC_022022.1, read on the forward strand.
CCAGCAGCCTCAGGGGTCCCAAACATTTCCACTCCGGCTGCAGTAAACCAAGTCTGCCTTAATTAGAGCATTTTGTTGTATTTTCATACCTATAATAATCTAGTTTATCTGCAAATGATTCATTTACAATTCAATGAAACGACCAAGGAGAATAAAGCGTTCAGATAAACACGTGTTCAAGTAAGATACATTGTGTATAATTAGACACGATGCATAGGCCTGCCTTAGCGTTTGATTTGCATGATAATACAAATAGGTCATTCGAGGCTATGCCAAATATCAGAGATTAGCTGACCTCTGCGCTCCTGCCAAGCTGGAGAGGACGATTTTGCGACGTGAATGAAAAAATTTTAAAAAAATGCAGTGTGTTATCCAAATGTTTACAAGAATCCAGCTGTTTGATGTCAGGTAGACACAGCACCTGGATAACTGACAGAGACATTTCCCTTTCATCCAGATGTTTCTGCATTGCGTTGGTTTAGCCCCGCACATAGCGAAGTGAAGTCACCTTCTCAGGATTCATGACAAAATCTTCTTAGGATACTGACAATAAAACGGCTTAGAGGTTTGCTATTTTGGTAGCGCCAGCACAGACGCTTCGCTGCCGCCCCAGACATGAAAATCACCCATTCATTTCTCCTCATTCTGCAGTTCTCTGCCTTCCTCACTGCCCACCACCCAAGGTCCGTGTTAACCTGAGCCGTGACCCATGACAAAGTGGACTCCTCGATCACAGGACTGTGCACTGTGGCCTTTGTCTCTGAAGCTGCTTCTGCTCCCAGCAATCACCAGCTCTCTGGGACACCGCTATCTGGGCCAAGGATTGGTCGGACCGGGATTCCTAGCCATCTTAAAGGTTGATTGCGGTAAAGGCAATCACAGCCACCATTCAGCCTCCCATTATCATGGTCAATAATACAGCTAATCTAGATTTGGCTGTGATTCACAGGCCTGGCTGAAGTGAGGATGCTGACCCAGAGTCCTGTCCGTGCACCCGTAAATCTCGATGCTGTCCTTGGCTTTGCAGCTGGAGCTACTGTATGCAGAGCCTGGAATGTTCGCAAATCACCCTCTTGACTCAGCTCCTTCCGGTTGCCTTGACTCCCGGTAAATCTACCAGTGCCTGATTGCTGCCTGTCTCCAGCCTATCCGGTACCTCTCACCACCCAGATGTCTTAAGCTTGAAATGGCACCTTCTGTCGTCTTCCCTGGCTTCTTTGCCCCCTAGCGCCCGGAACCTCATTCCCTTTTACATTGCCTCCTTTGGTTCCTGCTCAGGTTCTGATGTTGACGCTCAGGCACCTGAATCTACCCAGGGGCAACAGGTGCGGGGGGACCTAGGTCTAGAGCAAGCTCCCCATCTGACGTTGAGCAAATTACAACACCTCTCTGGGCTGCACTGTGCTAATCCTGACGTGATACCGTTGGACTAAATCAGGTCTGAGGTCCCCTCCAGTTGCAAAATCACATTATCTTGCTAATACCACAAGACTGGCTGCCTTCCAAGGCACCAGTGCATCTCGTCTTATCGAGTTCTTATTCAGAGATGGTTGGAGGGTGGGGTGAGGATGAAAAGCCAAGGCTCCAGGATCAGTGTCTTGAGAACTTACGGAACTTGTCTGCTAACTTCTTCATCTTTATGGGCCCCCTTCCTTCTGCGTTGCATCTAAAACCCAGCTTAACCGTGTGCGTTGTGGCAGGGCTGTCACTTCTTCCTCAACTGCACAGTAAATGGGACACCCAGGAAAAGCCTTGGATGCTGTGTAAGCAAGGTGCTGTGAACCCAAGATGAAGAGGAAGTGAAAGCCTCCTGCACCCCGGAGCCAGGGGAGCAGGGCAGACAACAAAGGGGACCACAAGGGGCTGCCAGGGGAGAGTGTTCCAGGGGTGCACACAGTCCACACTTCCCCTGGAATTTAAATATGCTAATTACACATGGACTAAACACCTAAGGAAGGAAGGAAGGAAGGAAGGAAGGAAGGAAGGAAGGAAGGAAGGAAGGAAGCTAGCTTAACATGCAAACTGTAGAAGCTTCCAGGGTTGAGGTCTGCAGAAAAACAGTCTTGTGTGGTATTGACACTTGTTCCCTTCCTGACAAGAAGGGCCCAGGACAGATGATTTTAACTGCTTTCTCCTGACACCTTAAACCAGATTACATCACGGTAACGAATATTTAGCAAAGTTCTCAAGAATTCACAAAGGGTATTTAGTCTAGGAAGTAGAGAGAAGGGCATTTATATGCTCTCCTTATGTGAATAAATTAATGGTCCTTCACTGTTTTGATTGTGGTTGTTATTATAATTTTAAACCACAAGCTGATTCAGTGGATTTATTCCTGGTAGTGATTAAAAAAAAATCACTAGAGATGATCCTGGTTTTGGCTTCTAAGCTCAGAAACAGTTCTGAATAAGCAGCCCAATTTCCAAGCTGAGTCATAAGAAAGCAAATGAGTGTTGTGTGGGATTATATTGGATCGGAAAGGAACATCCATTGCTACTTAGAGTGGGCTGGAGCTGTCCTGCTTTGGCAAGATGGGCTGTCATTGAAGGAAGGGAGTGTGTCCAAGGAGGGTTGAGTCATTCTCTTTCTTACCTAGGAACTCTTACTTCTTTTTTTTTTTTATTTATTATGTATACAATATTCTGTCTGTGTGTATGTCTGCAGGCCAGAAGAGGGCACCAGACCTCATTACAGATGGTTGTGAGCCACCATGTGGTTGCTGGGAATTGAACTCAGGACCTTTGGAAGAGCAGGCAATGCTCTTAACCTCTGAGCCATCTCTCCAGCCCCCCTCTTACTTCTTTTTAAGGAATGTTTGTTATTCATTCTTGGACCACTTCATATTTTTATACAGCGTGCCTTGTTTTTATTCATCCCTAACTGCTCCCCCACTCTCCTGAGAGCCCCTCAAAATACCCCTCCCACTTTCATGGTGTCTGTTTTTTTCTTCATAATCTACTGAGTTCAATTAGTGTGGCCATAGGCACATGACGAGGGGCCATTCACCAGGGCGAGGAAAATCTACCAGAGGTCCCTGTCTCTTACTAAGACAGTGATGCCCTGTGTCCCAGGGGCTCCTCTATCTGGGCTAGGATGTTGATTGACTTAATCTTGTGCATCAATTGCTGTGCCCTTCTAAAGAAGTTTCTCTGAATAGGGTTGAGGATAGCATTAATGTATATGGACGAAAATAGATATGTAGAAGGAAGTTTGACAACATGTCCATTTAGCAAAAACAGTAGTAGGTTCCCCCACTAGGGCCTATGATTCCCTCCCCCCTCCAAAGCTGTGTCGTGTTGACCAGGTAGGTTTACAGCACCAGGCATTGATGTGGGAGGGTCTTCTGTTTGTGTTGATTTCATTGGTTAATAAAGAAACTGCCTTGGCCCATTTGATAGGCCAGCCCTTAGGTGGGTGGAGTAGACAGAACAGAATGCTGGGAAGAAGGGAAGTGAGACCAGATGCCACAGAGCCAGATGCCATGCCTCTCCTCTCTGGGTCAGACGCGATGGAGCCAGCCGCCAGGTCAGACATGCTGAATCTTTCCTGGTAAGATACCACCTCGGGGTGCTACACAGATTATTAGAAATGGGTTAAGCAAGATATGAGAGTTAGCCAAGAAGAGGTTAGATATAATGGACCAGGCAGTGTTTAAATGAATACAATTTCCGTGTTATTATTTCGGGGGTAAGCTAGATGGGATCACAGTGGGAATGCAGCCTGCAGCTCCTTCTACAAGGCATGAATTCCTTACTGTGGAGCAGGCCTCAAATCTAATCAGAGAGTAGTTGGTTACCCCAAACGGCCATGCCACTATTGTAGCAGTAAACACACTTTGCCTTTCATCTAGTAATTCCTTACCCTCACGTGGACTCCTGGGTTTTCCTCCTCCCTTTTCCATACCCAATTCAACTTTTCTTGCCCAGTAGTCCACTGAGAGAAAGTTTGCCTTTAAAGACTGTCAATGTGCTGTTATTCTCCAAGTCAGCTTTTCCATGGCCAGCAGGGCCTTACACCAACATGTCCTCTAACCTAAAGTTTTTGTAATGCGATAAAAAGTGAGAGGGCCAGGGGCTGGAGAGATGGCTCAGTGGTTAAGAGCACTGTCTTCCCTTCCAAAGGTCCTGAGTTCAATTCCCAGCAACCACATGGTGGCTCACAACCATCTGTAATGAGGTCTGGTGCCCTCTTCTGGCCTGCAGGCATACACACAGACAAAATATTGTGTACATAATAAATAAATATTTTTTTTAAAAAGTGAGAGGGCCATTAGGGTGGCTAGAAGGAGGGTCTCACCCTTAGTGCAAAGGCAGGCCTGAAGAGCTCTGCTGACCGCGTAAGCAGAATAAGTGGGAAGACCTGACCTCTAGGCCCAGACTAGACAATAAGAGAGCTTTAAGCATGGAAGGTTGCATGCAGAAGGCGTGTAGTGTTTTGAAAGCAGTTGCTTATTGAGCCGCACAGGGAATGGAACTGACAGAGACTATGGAAGACGACCTGTCCAAATCATTCCCGGACCAGAAAAGAGCCTCAGAGTGAGAGAGTATGGTTCAGATCTCATGGCAGTCACAGCCAGGGACTTCATTTTCAATTCAGCAAGGGACAGAAAATGTCCAGGAGGGCAACTAGGCAGAGCTATTCTCACCAAGGGGAGGACATTGAATGGAAACTCAACAAAGAGGCCAAAAACAGTTCAAATGTCCAGCATGAGGATCTGTAAATGAAACAAGGATAAGATAGACCAGTGTGGAAGACTTAAGTATGAAACTGTTGATAAAGGCAATAAATAGTTGACTTGCCTCAAGGCACTATTTAACACTATCAGGTGGATTATAGCACAAGTGAGTGACTGCCAGAGGCTCGCCTACTTTCATTTAAGTGAATGAGCTGAGCCCCACTAACAGGGGGAGGCACCGTGGTGCCTAGGAGGGGGAGTAGAGGGAGAGGAGCCTTTGTGGATGGAGTAGGCCCAGAACTGGGTTTTGAGAGTAAAGTCTTGCTTGCTTCCTCATGCTCTCTCTGTCTCTTTCTGTCTGTTGGTCTGTCTCTCTATGATTCCCCCACCCCATGTGTGTGTGTGTGTGTGTGTGTGTGTGTGTGTTTGCGCGCATGCATGCGTGCATACGTGCATACGTGCATACATGTGAGTATATCCAAAAGATAAAGAAAGACATAGAGAAGCCAACGTACAGTTACAGAGACATAGAGGAAGGCTGGCTAACTAAACAGAAAGAATAATCCAGTCATTCACTGGATGAGTAAATACCCAATACAAGGAGACTTCAGGTAAGTGTAGGAGTGAGGTTAAGCCACATAGTGGGAAAATTTTTAATTAGATCAGGCTAGGCTCTTTTTGCCTGCATACATCCAGACAAGTTTACTTAGCTTTCCTGAGCTTCCTCTGTTTTAGGTAGGAAGAGCAATCCTACTTTAGCAAGCTGTCGTGAAGCCACAAAAGAGATAACAGACATACAAAAATCTACTAGTAAGTTTGATCTAAGATCCATACTCAATAGACGCTAGTTGTCCGTGACAGTTCAAGGTGCTTGTAGCCTGTTGCCTTTTGCTGAAGAAGTGCTACAGATATCAGAATGTAAAGCTTCCTGAGACAACGAGAGTGTAAAACTGTCATCCACTCTGCTTCAAGCATGGGATATCTTAGCACTGTGAGCCAGGGTTTTGTCAGGGGCATAAGCAATGCTGGGAGGTTGGGAGAAGGTGGAGAAGGTGGCAAAGCCTTCAGAAGACTCCCCCACGCAGCCTGTCTTCTGCACACCCCTTCAGCCAGATCTCCAACTAGTAGGCAGTTTTGTTCCACTTTCCTCTGCCTGAACAGTCCAGCCTTAGGTTGTCTTGGTTAGCAAGTGTAACCTGGGGCATTTATTTCTCAAAGCATCAGGCAGCATTAAAGAGGATGAGCTCTGATCAAACCCAACCCTGGCTACTTCTGAGAACCGCCCGTGGGTATGACCCCCAACGGCCGACTTTTCTTACCTTGTCTGTGACAGGCTGGCAACAGTCTGGCATGGGGGATTTTCTCTCCCAAGGCGTCTCTGCCACTGAGTTCCATGACTCTCTCAAAACACAGACAAGCAGAGTCCAGAACTTCCAGTGGTGTTCCTGTCTCAGTAATACTGTTGTTCTCCCATGTGCGCGCCATCTCTTGTTAAAGTGGCCCACCTGCGGGAGTCTTCTCTCTTGTTTACCACTAGTTTCAGCACCTGAGAAGTAGAGAGGAACTATTGCTGTTGTGAGACATACACCCGTGTGTACTAAACTTTGCCTCAGGCTGTCCCGTGGTGCTTTGAATGAGAACGGGTTCCATCGTAGGTTCATACCCAGTTGGTAGAACTGTTTGGGAAGGATTAGGAGGTGTGGCTTCATTGAAGGCAGTATGTCACTAGGAGTTGTTTCAGAAGCCTAAGCCATTTCAGCTCTTTGTCTCATGCTTGTGAATCAAGATGTAAGCTCTCAGCTCTTGCTCCAGTACCATGTCTGTCTGCCTGTCACCATGTTCTCAGTTGCTCCAGTATCATGTCTGTCTGTGTGTCACCATGTTCTCAGTGGCTGTGATAGCCGTGGACTCTCACATCCTGGAACTGTCAGTCCCAAATTAAATGATTCCTTCTATAAGTCACCTTGGTCATGGGGTTTTGTCACAGCAGTTGAAAAGTGATGAAGACAGAGGGCAAGAAGGATGCCAGCACACAGTAGGTACTCAGCAAGTGTAGGGTGATAAGCAGAATAAGGCTGTACATGCTGGGCTCCTGGTCCTCCAGAGTCACTGAAACTTGGTGTAGGAGGCCCTTCTATCTATGTGTTCCTTTCATTGGTTAATTAATAAAGACACTGCTTGGCCTGATAGGCTGAACATGAACATAGGTAGGTGGGGTAGACAGAACTGAATTCTGGGAGGAAGAAAGAGCGGTCAGAGATTGCCACCATGGAGCCAGCCACCAGGTCAGATACGCTGAATCTTTTCAGGTAAGCCATGACCTTGTGGTGACATACAGATTATTAGAAATGGGTTGAATCAAGATGTGAGAGTTAGCCAATAAGAGCTTAGAGCTTATGGGACAAGCAGTAATTTAATTAATACAGTTTCTGTGTGATTATTTCGTGTGCAAGCTAGCCGGGTAGGATGGAACAAAAGGACCCGCACTCCCTACTACAGAAACTTCCTCTTCATCATTGGTCAAGTCCCCACTTCAGTAAGGTAAGAAGCTGTTTGTATTAATAAGCTCCACAAAATAGGAGGTGGATATCTTTCCCTTCACAAATCCCCTAGGTGCTTCTGAAGAAACCTTTCCCACCTACATAGAAGCAAACTTGTTTCCTCTGCCAGTGCAGGATGCTGGGTTTCTTCGATCCTGTGCATGTTTGCCTTCTCTGTCTCCATGCTGCCTCAACTCAGTCCCTTTAGTGCTTGTTGAGGATCTGAAAACCCTCCGTTTATACAATCCACTTGCTGTTGTCACAATTCCTGGCCCCAAATAATAGTAGATATAATGAGGAGATGCCAGCACTGGTGCTACCAATGTTCCCCATCTGTCTGGTTCACACGCACCGACTCAGAGGTGGTGACCACGAGTGATACCACTCTGTCCAAGTGCAGCTCGTGTGTGTTATTATTAGTGCAGTTTGCCCTTCAGCTACCTTATGAAGAAGGTACTAATGTCGTTCCCTAATCGTAGTCAATGAAATGAGGCCTAGAGAGACTGAATGACCTGCTCAAGGTCAGACTGAAAACTGGCCGAGTCTGGATCTGAACTTGAAGTTGTCTGATGGCAGAGCTTTATACTCCCAGCACCCTGAAATGAAGCTCTGATTTGTATGGCCCTTTGTCAGCCATCCCCTAGAGACTCATCCCCAGTGTTGTTGATGATGATGGTGTGTATGTAGTGTTTAAGGAATTCCATGACACACATAGAGGTCACAGGACGACCATTTACTATTTCTGCTAATTCTCTGAGAATGTCAAGTGTGCATAGCATGTGGTTTGATCACATTTACATCTCCCCCCTCCCCCCAGATTTACCCTTCACCTTGGACTCCTGTTGTTGGTTATTTTATTACTCTTTACTCTATGGGGGGCCTGCTACCCATTCCCAAATAAATCCCATGGAGGCCTATCCTTTCTTATGAATGCTTGATCTTGACTTGTTGCTAGCCAGCTTTTCTTAAGTTAAATTATCCCATCTACCTTCAGCTTCTGGGCTTTTACCTTTCTCTATTTCTATATATCTTTTCCATGTCTGGTTGTGTGACTTATGACTGGCCCCTTCTTTTCTTGCTCCTTCATCTCTCTTGCTTTTCCTCCTATTTATTCTCTCTGTCTGCTAGCCCTGCCTATCCTGTCTCTTGCCAGCCTCGCTATTGGCTGTTCAGCTCTTCATTAGACCAATGAGATATTTTAGACAGGCAAAGTAAGGCAGCTTCACAGAGTTAAATGAATGCAACATAAAAGAACATGCAACATATCCTTGAATCATTAAAACAATGTTCCACAGCATAAACAAATGTAACAATCTTAAAATAACATTCCACAACAGTCTTCTTCCAACCTCATGTCTAGAGGTCAACTTCTACCTTGTTGAGTAAGACAGCATCTCTCTCGTTTCTGCTGTGCCTAGTACCCCAGGCTAGTGGACTCATGAGTTAGTTGGTCTGTAAGTTTTACCATTAAACCCAGGGTTTGAAATTGGGTTTATCTAGCCCTGGCTATTCTGGAATTCCATATGTAAAACAGGCTGACTTGGAGCTCGCAGACATTCCACCTGCCACTGGCTCCAGAATGCTGTGATTAAAGGCCACCATGCCCAACCTTTTTCCTATAGGACAGCTGTAGGAATAAACTTCCTACAGGACTTCTGGCTTCCACAGCCAGGTACATTCACCCATCGAGCCATCTTGTATGTCCATGAGTTTTATAAATTTTTACTGTCTTCTGCTAAGCAGCAATCATTTTCCACATGGAAATAAGTATTTTCTTTTTCTTCTGTTATTTCTTTCTTTCATACATCTATTTTCCCCAACACGTATTTCCTGGCTGCCTCCTGGGCTCTGGGGGGAGTTTGTTCACATAGCATCTTCCAGAGCCCTGGTGGTTCCAGTCAGCTTTCCCTGTTCTCTTCTCTCATCCTTCCTTACCTGATTCCCAGAGAAAACAAAATCAAGTGGCGTCATCAGCATTTGGAATTTAAAATGTCTTGGAAGTTCTGGACCAGACTATCTCCTTTACCCACCAAGGCTCAGGGTTGATTGTTTTCTTGTTCTAATTAAAACCTGTTCTCCACTGCTGGCTGCTTAGCCCCTGAGTCCAGTGAGTCGTAGGTAATAAGTGATATTTGGCTCTTTATGCCCATCAATAAGAGATAAATACTTATCTCTTAAGGGTCAAATGAAGAAGAAATGAATTAATACAAGAAATTTCTTTTTTATTGTTTTTATTGAGCTATAGATTTTTTTCTGCTCTCCTCCCTTCCTCCTACTCTTCTAGCCTCTCCCATGGTCCCTGGTCCTTATGTTCCCAATTTACACAGGAAATCTTGCCTTTTTCTACTTCCCATAGAAGTAGATCCATGTATGTCTCTTTTAGGGTCTTCTTTGTTGTCTAGGTTCTCTGGTGTTGTCAATTGTAGGTTGGTTTTTCTTTGCTTTATGTCTAAAAGCCACCTATGAGTGAGCACATATGATATTTGTCTTTCTAGGTCTGGGTTACCTCACTCAATATGATTTTTTCTAGATCCATCCATTTTCCTGCAAATTTCAAGATTATTTACCACTGTGTAGTACTCCATTGTGTAAATGTACCACATTTTCATTATTTGTTTTTCAGTCGAGGGGCATTTAGGTTGTTTCCAGGTTCTGGCTATAACAAATAATGCTATGAACATAGTTGAGCACATGTCCTTGTGGTGTGGTTGAGCATCCTTTGGGTATTGCTGGGTCTTGAGGTAGGTTGTTTCCTAATTTTCTGAGAAATCGCCATACTGATTTTGAAAGCAGCTGTACCAGTTTGCACTCCCACCAGCAATGCAGAAGTGTTCCCTTTACCCCACATCCTCTCCAGCTTAAGTCATCATCAGTGTTTTTGATCTTGGCCATTCTTACAGATGTAAGATGGAGTTATTTTGATTTGCGTTTCTCTGATGGCTAAGGATGTTTAGCATTTTCTTAAGTGTCTTTCAGCCATTTGAGATTGGTCTGTTAAGAGTTCTCTGTTTAGGTCTGTACCTCATTTTTTATTGGATTAATACCTCATTTTTTATTGGATTTTTTTTATGATGGCGAATTTCTTGAGTTATTTGTATATTTTGGAGATCAGACCTCTGTCTGATGTGGGGTTGGTGAAGATCTTTTCCCATTCTGTAGGCTGTCATTTTGTCTTGTTGACCATGTCCTTTGCTTTACAGAAGCTTTTGGTTTAGGGAGGTCCCATTTATCAATTGGGTTTACTCTCAGTGGTTTACTTTCATGCTAAATTAATAAACGGTGGATTATTGTTTGAAATTCATTTCAATGTGCTTTTCTCAAGTTATAAGCCACAATTTCTAAAAACCTGCTATTTGATTTTGTTGGAAACATGACTTAAAATTGAACTTCTTTGCCAGGAGGTGATAGCACAGACTCTTAATCCCAGCACTCAGGAGGCAGAGGCAGGCAGATCTCTGAGTTCAAGGCCAACCTGGTCTATAGAGTGAGTTCCAGGACAGCCAGGACTACACAGAGAAACCTCATCTTCAAAAACCAAATCAAACCAATGGAACAGACAAAAGCAACAGCAATAAAGAGCCCTTCTTCAGTTGACTGCATGATGCTATTATGGAAGAAATTATGTCTAGCAATGCCAGCCAACACTATGGAGGTTTCCCGGCTTTCCACACACAGGGAAAAGTTGACCAGCTATGTTGTCTATGTTCTCTTGCATCTCACCTACTCTAAATTTGGGGTCATAACTGTCCTCCACTCCTACTGCTGTACACTGTAGGGGGCTTCAGGCATGGCCTGCTCTGCTTGTCTGCAGCTCTGGGCCCTTCAATACTGATATGTCATATGTATTCTGTACATGTCTGTTACTAAGTGAATGGATACATCACTCACACATTTCTGTTCTTCCTTCTCTTGACTGTCCTTTATTGTCACTACTAATTTACTTCTGTTATTATATGTGTATGTATTCTGGACTAATTAATTCTTACCTTGAGTGAGCCATGGAATCCAAAGCAAAAATGGAAAGCATCGAGTGCAACCCGATTGATGGCTTCCATGGAGACCATAAGAAGGACCACATGAGCAAACGTTAGCCAGAGTGTTCAGAACAACAGAGGCAGAAGGTAGTGGGAGCCGGAGGGATGAGAGCAGCGGCTTAAGTAGTTCTAAAGCTGGGGGGGGGGGTAAAGCGAATGCTTCTGCAGGTCAGCTCTGCAGGTAGACACTCCACACCAGAGTGGGATGCTGACCACAGTGAGTCTCTGCTTTACCCCAGCACAATGAGGATGATAAACTTTTCTCGCAAGGACCAGGTGAGGTCATTCCTGTCCAGTGCCCGGTGCAGAGGAGGGATGTGGAAAGGTAGCATGTACAATCATGTCACCTGGAAATAATTACTGTTTTCCCTTTTCTTTTCCAATTATATAGTGTTTTATTTCTTTTTCATATCCTATGGTTCTATATAATACAATGCTGGACAGAAATGGTAGGATTTGGGATCTTTCCACTTCTTGTCTTGTTCCGTGTGTGTGACATTTATTTCCAGAATAGGGACATTCTTGGCATCCCCAGTTCTTAGGATCGGAAGGGGTAGTGTTTGTTATCTCTGTGTTGTGTTTGGACTGCAGTAATCATATTCTTTGCTCTAGGTGGGTGCAGTGTTTCCCTGAGAACGTCCAGAAACTTTTCTCTGTGATGCCAAGACATCTGATCTCCTGAGGGAACTTGACAGCTGGGAGGAAGGGGACCATGCCTTAATGCAGCCTTGTAAAGACTGAGCTGTCGCTCTCTGTCTGTGGGAATGTGTTGGAATTCTGGTTTATCGGTCATCTCTAAAAGCCATGTATCTCTTGAGACTCGAGCCTGAAGAAGTTCAGGAGCAGGTGGACCTGTGACTTTCCCTCTCTTCTCCTTACACACACACACACACAAATATTACCACCTGGAGAGACTGCCAGAAACTCCCAGGCATCTTTCTCCACACACAGAGCAACAGCAGTCCTTGCCTGGCGACCATCATCTTCATGACAGGCTATTATGGCGCTTGTACTTTGAGGACAAATATGAGCCATAAATATAAAATAATAAGATCGTTCATTTAAACTCTATCTTCCAATCTCCCGAGCTTCACTGAAATCACACAACCAGCCAAGCCCCGACAGACCTCCCCCTCCCCAGTTGAATACAGTTCCCAGAAAAACTCCGCCTCTCTAGTTTGCCTTGTGATTGGCTGCTTGTCTCCGGAGGGCCAAGAGCTTTGTAAGCAGCTGGTGCAAATGGATGCTTTTCTGAAATTAACCAGTTGATGGATGTCACAGGCATCAGGCTCCTTTCCAGGCTTGGGCCAGGCTGTGCTCGGGCTGTTTCCCTGCATGGCCTTTGGGGTGTGTGACTAATGAGGAAATGGATGAGGTGAAGAGAGGGAGGGTGGGAACCAGTTAGAAGAAGTGCTGGGTGTCTGCCCTGGGGGGCTGGCATTTCTCTGCCCATCTCTGTGTGTGCAGTCCCTGCCAGCTCTATCATTTCTGCATGTTTGTTAAGAAAAGCCCCAGTCAGGGGGAAGGCACATGTGATTTGTGTGCGAGGCACAGGATCTTTCGAACAGAAAGGCTCGACCCTGTCTCAGGTGCTTGCTATTAACCATGAACCTGGACCAATTACCCAGCGAGTTTCAGTTTCTTCACCTGTACAAGGGGACAGTAAGACTGGTGTCACGTGACACGGGACACCTGGACACGGAAAGTATGTTTTACATCACACGGAGCATGCTTAGTATGTAGTAAATGTAAGTGGGTTTTATTGTTACTCTGGTGTTTGAAGGAGCGAAGAGGGCCGGTGGACTCCATCTATCTCAGAACGGGCATCAAAGCAACCCCTAAACATCCTGTTATTAGAAACTTATTCTTTGAATTCTTTTGGCAAATCCCCTTTGGTAAATATCAAAGTATTAATAGTGGAGATTGGTAAACATTCTAAGATGTTTTTTCTTGGTTTAGAGGCATATAGGGTTATAAGACTATATCTTTGCTTTCCCTGGGATTTTGCCCAAGATTAGACCCAGGCTCAGATGCCGGTAAAATGCATCTAACGTCTTTTGGGTTGCACTGGTTTGTGCTTGGAATGCAATCTGCGCTTGGAAGTGCTGTGCTGCCTTTGATTGAGTGGGACTTAACAGACCACCCACATGAGACCCAGAGGTTGGGTTGGTCCACAGCTCTGCTACCTACTGTGTGGCTCTGTTCTTTGGACTTCGGTTTCTTCCTTTGCAAGAGGGTCTGATTGCTAGTGATGGACAAGTGGCAAACAGATGAACTTCTCTGGCAAACACCAAGGGCGAGGGAGAAGAGGGCTGAAAGAACAAAGAGCCAAGGCCAACGGTGCCGAGGGGGAAGGGCAGGGACCAGTGGGTTTGTTTATGAAGGGTAATTGCTACTTCCCAGAGGACCAGCACTTGGGAAACTAGACTAAATATCTTGGAGGCTGCTTTGAGAATGTTATAGTCCACTCCAGGGGAGGCTAAGCTGCACCGAAGCCTAAAGAAGCAAGGTTTAGATGCAGCTGAACAGCTACCCAGAGAGGGGATTGTATTTCAAAGTCTGGGTCTCAGCCCCTTGCACATGTCGCACCTGTCTGTCCTTTTCCTGTGAACACAGGCTGGCCCTCCTACGCTTACTGACCGCTAACTAAGGGCCAGCAAAGTGGCCAAACACGCGCGTACTAACTATTCAGCTAAGAGCTTGCGCAGATAAATTACGTTCTCCTTAGGACTCAGCATATCCTAAGGCCAACTGCTGATCACCGCGCTGCAGTCTCTTAAATCTCTGCTTACAGTTCTGGCTACAAGGCTGTCTAGAAAATCCTGGAGGAGAACAGTTAAGCCAACAACAAATGGATCAACAGAAGCTTAGTTTTCTGAAAACCAACGGACACTTGCTGGCTGGTGGATAGATCCAACCGCCCATCATTTTCCTTTGGCTTGCCTTGGTGCAGCAATGCACATCCCGAAGCTCGTTTCCAGCTGGGTTCCTTAAAGTACTGCATAATGGCAGGAACACGGGAGTCATGGAACTAGGAAACCGATTCCTCCGCAAGGGCTGCTTGCTTGCTGTGTGTTGGTGGCTAGTCATACACTCCCTCACCCACCCCATCTGTGAGACAGGCAAACCCCTCGCAGTCTGTAGGTGAAGATGATTTAAAGTCACCTCCCAGAAAACACAGGCCACCGTGGAGGCGCCTCTGCTTGAGGCCTGGCCTGTTTTGTGTTGTATCTACTATATAACAGTTCTCCCCACGTAAAGAATCACCCAGCAAACTCTAAAAGCGCAGAGGACTGGGCTCCACTCCCAGGTAGTCCTGTGTAATTGGTTTTGGGTGGAGTTGCGGTGGTGCGGGTCTTTTTTCAAAGTTCCCCGGTGAATCTTGTATGCAGCCAGGGTCTAGATCCACTTGGCTGGTGGCTTGGAGGCTCGATTCTGTTGGATGAAAGAATGACTCTAATTAGGACTTCCTCTCCCCCTGCCCCTTAGAGGAGCCTGCTTTGCACGCATGAAAGGATGTTTCCCGTGTCGGGTTACACTCAGGTGCCTGGCTATTTCTAGAACTGCGTCTGAACAGCATCTGGACATTCTTGTACAGAAGATGTGCGCATGCTTGATCTGCTGGGAGGCAGCGCCTCGGAAAGCCGGTGGAGGCGCTGAGCAGCTGCTGCGGGCGCGTGGGGTGAGTATCTTTAGGTGGCAGTCTGCCAACCCGGGGGAGGCAGAGGGAGCTGGGATTCCCTGGTCTCCTTTACTCCCGCCAGTTCAGTCAGCTCAGCCTCTGGCTTGTTAAATGCTTTAGGAAATTCCTGGCGCCCTTCACCTTCTTCACCTCGTGGAGTCACTTTGGCCGGGGTTTTGAAACTAGAATTCAGCGTGAAGCTAATTTCTGGAAGTTGCTGTTGGTGAGGCACGCACTGTTCCAACTCTGGCTTCAGATCCTTTCGCTTTTGACCTTGCTTCCTTTCAGGAAGGGTTGGTTTTAAGAACTCAAGCAGCTGAGGAGGGAGAGATTCTTACCAACCAAATACCTACTGTTCTGCTACTTTGGATTCACTACTGACGCAGCCGTCAGCCCCCACCCACAGGCCAGTGTGAGCAACCTCCAGGATGTCTCATGGTCGCCAAAGGGCATCCTCTGGGTGGCCACAGCTGGTTAAGCACTGTGACATCAGGGTAGCCTTCCTAGTCAATTACAATACTTCCTGGCTCTCACTTTCACAGTGGGCAGAGCCGCGGGCAGAGATCAGAAAGGCTAACACTCAGGCAAAGCTGGCCTTGAACTCTGGGGTGGGGGTCAATTAACTTCCAGAAAGGCCTTAGAAGATCGTTTGACTTCTCTGAGACTCAGTTTCCTCATCTCTACGATTAGGCTAATGATGCCTGACTCAGAACTGTAGAGGGGTCAAATGAGTAAGATAAACTAAGTGACAGGGGCAATACCTTGCAGGAAGGGTTGGTTATCGCTGTTTCCTCCCATAGGTCCACCGCCCTCTCTAAGGGCGCTCCATGGGCAAGAGTGGGGATACAAACCTAGACAGAGGCAAGAAAGTCACTTTCTTACCCTGGACTCCTTGTTGGATTAAAGATATATATATACCTCCTGTGATTTTATTTATTTATTTTGGTTACTTAAAAACAATTTGTACTTCCTGTCAGATGTACTTCAACATGTATCAAAGGGCATGACCAGACAGAACCCTTGGAATTCATTTCTGAAGGGCATTTCATGAAGTCAAGGTACCCCAGAGAGAGACCCCAAGGGGAGAAAAACTAAAGATATGGGCGTCTGGTGAGTGACCACGAGCTTCGGGGACCCTAAGCCATGCTACTTCCACAGAACACAAAACCGGCACAGCTGAAATATCCGTATCCCATAAGACAGCAAGGTTCAGAGAAATTAGCATATTTGGTCTGGTACACAAGATGAGATAGATCAGATGGAATCCTTGGCTCCCAAGTCCCCTCCCTCACTTTCCATGACATCACATTAGAACCCACGTGAAAACTCTAGTGGAATTGTGACTCTGCCACATAGTAACTGGGTGGTCTGGGGCACACCATGCCGCCTCCGGAAGCTCCAGCTTCCTCAGCCTGAAGACGGGCTAGGACCCCTAGGCGAGGTCTGATCCGGCTTCCGAGGGCCTCCGGCTCCTTTCATTGCTAGTCTCTGCAGCCCTCTAGTGGTGATTTCTGGGAACAGAGGGGCACCTCGTTTGCTGCGGGGACACCTGGGACATAGCGGACTGCTCGGTTTTTACCCACCAAGACTGACACGTAAGTGTGACTTAGAGGAACCTTCCGAACAGAGAGGCAGTCGGTTCCCAGAGCATCAAATGTTTTATTACGTCCAGTCCTGTCTGTCCTGAGTCGTACTGGAACTCTTGCAAGCCTTGTAGAATAAGGGCTAAGAACTCCTGTGATATATGAATGATGAAGGATAGGGAACACTAAAGTGTGTTTACATTTAAATTAAAAAATTTAACTTAAAACCAGTTCACAGTGTGCGCACACGCTTGACCTCAGTCTCTAGCTGCGCTGGCGTGTGGCATCCCCGTCTCTCTCCCCTCTCGGCACTGCGCACATCCTCCGACTCCCCAAGATCCGGGCTCAAAACCGGCATGAGGCTGAGAGCTAATGCGTGTGCCTTGGTTGTTCCTTCTGTAGAATGGAGGGTTCTCACCACCCTCTTCTTCCTTTCACTTTGTAATTCTTGCCAATGGACAGGAGTCTTTCTGGGAAGCAAACATGGAGTTTAGGTAAAGGTGTCCAGAGCTTGGGAACAGAGTAAGGGCAAGTAAGCACGACCCTGGGAACCATCTACATGCTGGCTGGTCTCAGCTCGCCATCTTGGAGCTGTGACCCCAGACTTAGGATCTATCTGCCATCTCCATTTTAAACGCCAGCAGCCCCACTACTGGATATATAAACAAAGTGACTGAAATCAGTGTGCTGAAGAGACATATTTCCATACTGATTGCCAAGAAACGCAAAAGGTCTACGGTAGGCAAGTGGGTTAGAGAAATGTGTCACGCACACATGATGGAATGGTACTCAGCTGTAGAAAGAGTGAACGCTTGTCGTTTGTGGAGGAGCCTGGATGACATTCTGTTATATGAAACAAGTTAGGTGCAGAAAGAAAAGTACTTACCCCAACTTACAGGTAGAAGCTTTAAGGAAACTAGTTTTGCAGAAGTGCAGACTGGATACGACAAAATTCATAACAGTAGCAAAATTGCAGGTATGGAGTAGAACAAAAATAATTTTATGGTTGGGGATCACCACAACATGACTATATATATGTGTGTGTGTGTGTATACATATTTGAGACAGGGTTTCTCTGTGTAGCTTTGGTGTCTGTCCTGGAACTTCCTCTATAGACCAGGCTGGCCGCAAACTCACAGAGATCCGCCTGCCTCTGCCTCCCGAGTGCTGGGATTAAAGGCGTGCACCACGACTACCTGGCTGAGGAGCTGCAGTAAAGGGTCGCAGCATTAGGAAGGCTGAGAACCACTGGATTAGAACAATGGATACCCAATGCTTAGAAAGATGAAGATTTGGGGTGATAAAGGCTAAGAGAGGATGAGTAAATTTTGGGATTCTTATCACCCATAGGGTAGTCATAGTTAATAATTAATTGTAATGTTCAAAATAATCAGAAGTGTTTGTATGTTCTCACCACAAAGAAACGCTAAAAGTTAGTGGTGATGTACGTGATAATCACCCTGACCTGATCTTTCCACACTCAGTCCATGCCCAGAGCAGATGAACTCTCTCACATCTTTTCCTCTGAGGATATGGAACCCACATACGGAGGCCGAACAGAATCACATCAGATCTGTGATCCACAGGGGCTACCTGGTCCGGCTGAGCACACTCACCAGACTGGACTCACACGCACTGCACACCCATAGTGCTCACCCCACCCCAGCTTTCCCGCTTTGGCTTCTGCTGTTCTCCCTTGCTGAAGTGAACCTCCTTTAACTTCAATGTGGCTCCATGTCGCTCGACAGCAGCTCCACCTCCATTGGTGATAGATAATCTTGGTTGTCGACTTGACTGCATCTGGAATCGAGCAAACCCGAGATGCGGGCCCTCCCATGGGGGGCTTCTTGATCAGATTATTTGAAGCAGGGAGATCCACCCTTTATCTGGGGCACACAGTCTGGTACAAGGACAGAAGGCAACTTTGCTTTTTGCCTGCTTGCCCTCAGTCTGGAGGGCAGCTTCACCCACCCTGTTGTTGAGACATTCCTTCACAGGTATTAGAATAAACTTCTTTGAGATTCCAAGGTAGACTGATGACCTCATCTCAAGCCTCCATCCAATTGAAACTGCTGAGACATCCAGCCTCATGGCCTGAACAACTAAGAGTTTCTCAATTGCTTTAGTGTGAGACAGCTGTTGTTGGACTATCTGGGCTTTCTGTAAGTCAATCTACTAACCCCTTAATACACACACACACACACACATGTACACACACACACACTTTGTTCATCTTGGTTAATCTTGATTGTCAAACTGTGGTAAGATTGCTTGACCCATTTAAAAATCAAACCTTTAGCCAAACAAGTTCCTTTTTTTTTAAATAAAAGAAAATGGAGAGCTGGCTTGACTGTTAAAGGCCAGGTTCACAACCAGAATGTGAGTAAAAGAAAAGTATTGACGACGATATGATGACGATCCAGACCCTAGTTCATCATACACAACCAATCAAAAGGTTAACAAGATGCAAGGCGCTTGTCAACTCACTTTACATTGGTGATTGCATTTTCAAAACAAAACATCTTAAGCTTTGAAAAGCCTGCTGTCCCTGTAGCCACCCACGGCCAGTCCTGGATAAATTCACTAGGTTCTTTGGCATTACAGACAGTGGTGAGCCCTTGGGCCATCTTTGAGCTCTTTGTTCAAAGTTTTAAAAACAGCAGCAAAGTTTCATGCTCCAAGCACTGGCAAGAAAGGATTTGGCCATTCCTGTTTCCACAGAATCACTGAAGGACTTATGTGACAGATGATGGCATTGCACAGCATAATGCCTGCAAAGGCAGTGGCAGCAGGTCTGTCCAGAGGGACACACTTGATGATGTCATCCTGAAGCCTGCAGGTCCCAGCATTTTGCCATGGCAAATACTGAACCAAATATGAGGGTTCTAGCTTTTCATCTGTGCTATCATGACTGAATGGTCTCCAGGAGGGTGAGAGATGGGATGAACATTCTGGAAGTCATGGAGCCTAGGGAGCTGGGAATAGCAAGACCAGCAAGACGCAAACAGGGCCGACTTTACCACAGGTGACCTTGTCTTTACACATCTGCTTGCGCTTCCTGGGTCTTGATGCTCTTCTTAAAAATATTTATTCTTATTGAAGATAAATACATTTATCACCAGGTGCAGTGATACATGCCTGTAATCCCAGAATTTGGGAGGCAGAGGCAGGCAGATCTCTGTGAGTTTGAGGCCAGCCTGTCTATGTAGTGAGTTCCAGGACATCCAGATCTACATAGTGAGACACTGGGTCAAACAAATAAATAAACAAACAAACAAAATACCCGAGGGAGGGGGACAAATTCTTTCATATACTACGTTCTGATCCCAAACTCCCCTCCTCCAATTCCTCCCAGATCCTCTGCATCCTTCCAATTTCATATCCTTTCTTTCTCTTTAGAAAACACGCACACACATTTGGACACCATGATATACAAGCAAAATTAGACAAAAAGTCTACAAGAATACTATTGCGCTCAACATACTAGCATCTGTGGGGGAGTGAAGGAAGGGAAGAGGTGCAGCTTTGTGTTGGCATCTACTGCCAGGAGTGGGGGCCTACCCTCAAGTGTGGTTAGTGCAACCTAGTGAGACTCCATTGAAGAGAGCTAATTTTCCTTTACAAGCAGATGCCAGTTAGGGATGGGGACTTGTGGCATCTCAGTACTGGGACCCCATCTGGCATGGACCTGCGCAGGCCCTGTGTGTGCGGTCACAGTCTCTGTGAGTTCCCTTGTGTGTCTGGAAGGCGCCGTTCCCCGGGTATCACCCACTCCCTCTGGCTCTTCCCGTCTTTCTACCGCCTCTCCTTCACAGTTCCCTGAACCCGAGGGAGGGATTTGACGCCAACGTCCCCCTTAGGACCGAGTGTTCCAAGGTCTCTCAGTCTCTGCACCTGGCCCAGTTGTGGGTCTCCGTGTTTGCTCCCATTCGCTGCAGAAGCTTCTCTGAGGACGGCCGGGAGAGGGCTGACCTATGGCATAGCACAATGCTCTTAGGAATCATTTTACTGCTCTGTCCCTTGAGTGTTCGGTTTCCCCTAGGTCTCTGGCCTTTCTGGCCTCAGGTTCACCTTGACACTTGCTGAGCTCTTCAGGTTCTGTGTTTTCTTTACTCCCTTTTGACTGCTGCTGGGTTGCAGAGCTAAGTTTATGATTATGAATAAAAACAAATAAAAACACACATTATACGCCACACTAACTTCATGTGGCCAATTTAAATTGCTTTTTCTTCTATTTGTTAATGGATTTGGTTTGGTAACTGCTCATATAGTCTATAAGCATTAGGAGTGGACTTTAAACCTATTAAAGATTGCACTGTTTGTGTAGCTTTGTAATAAATGTTATCTAAGTGGATATTTTACATGTCATGCACTAAGTGTGAGAAATGCTCTTTTGGACCGGAATTTCCCAGAGATGTTTCCGTGAAATGCTAGTCCCAAGAAATGGATTAGAAGGATGAAATACTGGTGGCGCACGCCTTTAATCCCAGCACTCGGGAGGCAGAGGCAGGCGGATCTCTGTGAGTTCGAGACCAGCCTGGTCTACAGAGCTAGATCCAGGACAGGCTCCAAAGCCACAGAGAAACCCTGTCTCGAAAAACCAAAAAAAAAAAAAAAAAAAAAGAAGGATGAAATACATTAATCAACCAGTAGGTTCTGGGAACGTGCTGGATTCCTTTGCAGGAATCTATAGTATATTAACACACATGCATCTAAGGACACCGTTGAGTGTTACCTATGGCTTCCCACAGTCATCTCTATAAGACTTCTTCCCATGGACCAATCACTAAGCTTTACAAAGTTCCATAGGACATAGTAAAGATAGAAGACTAGAGAACAGCTAATCACCCTTTCTCTGATGGGCTTGAACATGGCTCTGGATGATGAGAGACAGTAGAACCCAGACTGTTGTTGTTGCTGTTGCTGTTCTGCAGCTCTGTCTGGGATGTAGTAATGAAGATGGGGTTAGAGAGTCCGGAGTGGCAGCACGGGATCACATCTCGTCTGCGGCCAAATCTAAAGAAGACTGTTATAAAAGAGAGACAAAGACAGAAATGATTTCTTCAGTGTAGCCCAAATGAGTGGGCTTCACTGAAAATCACCACAGAGCAGATTTCAGTGTATAGAAAGCAGAGCAAAGACATCCAAAGATGAAACGCAGGGCCTCAGAATGGAGCATTTACTCTGATGCTCTAGGACCAAACCAAGGCCAGAAGGTAATGCTGATGAAATTCAGGTGGTTAGGTAAGGGCTTGCATTGAATGACTTTTAAAATCTAAAATTTCTAAGAGCCCATGTATATGTAGGCAAAAATATACAACGAATAAACTGGGTGTGGTGGTACATGTTTTAATCCCAGCAGAGGCAGGCAGATCTCTGTGAGTTAAAAGCCAACCTGGTCTACATAGTGACCATACAGCCAGAGCTACATAGTGAGATCCTGACTCAGCAAACAATGATAGAAAAATATAGTATGTAATAGTGTGCCCTACAGGATAAAACCAATGAAGGATTAAAGTGATACCATGTGCTAAGCACATCACATGCATTAAGGTGTTTAATTCTCGCACACAGCCTCCCAACAGCTCAGTCTTCCCCCATTTTATAAATGTATATCTGCAGTGAAGATGGTGAACGTGCCCATCATGCCCACTGTAGACTAATACACACATACACACACACACATGCACACACAATCACACATACATACAAATACACACATACACACAATACACACATACAGAATACACACACATACACACACTATACACACATACATATACACATACACACATACATACAAATACACACATACACACAATACACACACATACATGCACACACATACATACAAATACACACATACACACAATACACACATACACACACAATACACACACATACACGCACAATACACACATACATACACCATGATGTGGGAGTGATTTCTTATTAATAAAGAAACTGCCTAGACCCATTTGATAGGCCAACCCTTAGGTAGGCAGAGAAAACAGAACAGAATGCTGGGAGAAAGAAGCTGAGTCAGAGAGTCGCCATGATTCTCCCACTCCAGACAGATGCAGGTTAAGATCTTCTCTGGTAAGCCAGCTCGTGGGCTACACACATTATTAGAAATGGGCTAGTCCAGGTGCGAGAGTTAGCCGAGAAAAGGCTAGATATAATGGGCTAAGTGGTGTTTAAAAGAATACAGTTTCCTTGTAATTATTTCGGGGCATAAGATAGCCATGTGGGCAGCCGGGTGCAGGGGACGCAGACTCGCTGCTCTTACTACAACATACACCACATACACACATACATACAAATACACACAATACACACATACACACACAATACATACACATACACACAATACATACATATACATGCACAATACACATACACACATACATACACACATACACATGCACATACACACACATACATATACACACACACACAGAGCTCATGGGGCCCCAGTGCCACCCAGATATCTCTTTCTATTTACTTCTTCACTCTCCAAGATTGCTTAAAACCCTTCTCTCATCAAAAACATCCCCTCCCTGCTCATTTCCAGCCAATACTGGATTCCTGCATCCCAGCAAAGGAAATCCATCAAAAGAACATCTCCAGTATCCCCACCAGGTCTCATACCCTCGGCCTGGGTTTCTCCTGCTGATAGGACTGTGCTCCTGACGACCAGGCCGGTGACTGTGTGCATGATCACACACCAGCGCTTGAGATGCCTTCTTAATATTTCCTCACATCATTAGTTTGTGTTGTTTGTCATTGGCACAGGGGCTGCGCCTTCATCTCCTGCTGTCTCAGCTGGCAATGTCAGCTCCACAGTTACTAGCCTGCTTCTCTGGCCGTGGCCCGGCCACTCAGGCTGCAGCCTGGTGGGAATTCTGTTCCCGCAGGCACAGGCTGTCGCTGCCACTAAAAGTAGCTTTAACTAAATCTCTATCATTCTATTTATAAATAAAAGTTGAGATTCAAAGGCTGGGGTGAAAATCTGCTAGCTCAGAGAGGTTAAGTAGCGACTTGCTAACCCTTGTTGGCATTTCCCAAAAAGCACTTCTTTCTGTTGCACAAAAATAAAAAAAGTTGCACCCCTCTGTAGCAGGCTTTCCTGGACCTCCAGCCCCCAGATCATGACTTGGAGACTAATTATTAATTATGAATGCTCGGTCTTAGCTTAGGCTTGTCTCTAGCTAGGTTTTATAAAGTTAATTAAATTAGCTCGTTTCTGTCAATCTGTGCGCTGCCCCTGAGGCCCATTTACCTCATCTAGGTGCTGTCCATCCTGCTTTCCCTGCTTCCTCTGTGTCTGTCTGTCTGTCTGACCCCTGGCTGCCTGGTTGGCGCCTCTTTTCTCTCTGCCCACCAGCACCAACTATCCCCCCTCTGCCTAGCTATTGGTCATTCAGCTTTTTATTAGACCAGTCAGGTGCCTTAGGGGGGCAAGGAGAGACAGCAACACATCTTTACATAG
>NC_022022.1:5380534-5381426 GCF_000317375.1 Microtus ochrogaster
AACACATCTTTACATAGCTAAACAATTCTTCTGCAGCATCAACAAATATAACACATCTTTACATAGCTAAACAAATGCTCTGTTCCACAACGACACTCAAACCCCGCCCTACTACTTCCTGTGTCTGTCTCTCCCACATGCCCTCTGATGTTTTTTGATTATCTGTCAACTAGTTGCTAACTCAGGCCCTGACCCAAGGTTGATTTTATTTAGTTAACGCAAATGCTAACTCAGGGTTCCCAGAGTTATTGAATGTCCCCCAACAAGTTTGTCTCTTGTGACTAATCATTTTCATCTCATAAAACATGCCATTTCACCTGTGTTTGTTTGCAACACTGCTTAATCCTGTCTCCTTTCCAGTGCGCAGATTCCTTTTCTTCCCTCCATAGCAAAGCTTAAACACTTTGGTCATTTTCAGTGCTTCTAGTTCCTCTCTTCCACTCTCTATAAACCTGCCCTAGCCAGATTTTCACCCACGCTACTCTACCCAAACTCCTCTTGTCAAGATTGCCAGTGACATTCACATAGTATTTTTTGTTTTTGTATTTTGTTTTTTCGAGACAGGGTTTCTCAATGTAGCTTTGGTGCCTGTCTTGGAACTAGCTCTTGTAGACCAGACTGGCCCCGAACTTGCAGAGATCTGCCTGCCTCTGCCTTCTGAGTGCTGGGATTAAAGGCATGCGCCACCACCGCCCGACTGACATTCATATAGGTAAACAAGATGATCCTTATCTCCCGGGACCTACGTGGATATTTGATATTATTGATTATTTCATTCTTTGCATGTGGCTTCCTGGCCCCACATTTTCCTAGCATTCTTCCCACCTCAATGGCTGCTACTTTTTCAGTTACTTTGATTCCTCCTCCTCCTGCTCCATCTCTTCTTCCTCCT
>NC_022022.1:5381676-5383572 GCF_000317375.1 Microtus ochrogaster
CACACACACACACACACACATACACACATACACACACACACACACACACACACACACACTTTTAATTTTGAGACAGGATCTTACTAAGTTGCCAGAATGGCCACGAAGTCACTTTGGGTCCCAGGCCAGCTTTGAACATTTGATCCTCCTATCTCAGCCTCCCAAGTAGCTACAACTACAGGCTTGTGCCACTAGCCCAGCTTGGGCCCTACTCTTCTTAAGCTTTTTACTTTGAAGTGTTCCAAGGGTCTAGGTTTGGAATCACTTCTCTTTGAACATGTTTGCTTAGTGATCTCCTCTAGTCTTAAAATTTTAAAATATCACCTAAATGTCAGACTCTAAGTCTGCGTCAAGCCTCCACCTTTGTCTTAGGCATCATATGACATCATATACAAATGACTATTCAACTAGGCTCCAGCTTTTATGCAGTGGTTGCTGTGTTGCATTGACCCTATCCCCTTCAACACCGAGACACTCACCCCCAGTCCTCCCTGGGAATTGCCCTTAGCTGTTGCACTGAAGGTGGTCTCCTTCCTTGAGACAGCTCCTATCCAATGCCTCCTTAGGGTGGGAGGTTCAAGGCCAGGTCCCGTTGCCTCATTAGTAGACACACTGCACACCACACAGGATCAGTAGACGTTTCTATCGTGAATGTTCATGCGGCCTCTGTCTCAGAGTCTGCTTCCCGGGGAACTTGATTCAAAATAAAATATATCCCAAGTGATCCTAGGAAACTGGGTCTGAGAAGGATTATGGAGATAGATGGCTTGCACATTAGCTGGGATTGACGCTGTGTGCGCAGCTGGTACCTGGGGTGTTTGGAGCACTTTGCGGTGATTCTAAAAGCTGCCATCACGGATCATTCGATGAGTGGCTGAGTAGTGTGCTGAATCTATAGCACCGCATGAATATACAACTTATGCATTCACTGTTCTGCATATGTGTACACGGGATGCGGCTGCTTCTCAAAACAGGCTTTCAAATGTGCATTTATACTGTCACCCAACAAAGAAAATTGCAAGGTTGTATTTCTAGGGGAAAATGCCAATTGTTTCAACTCCCCTCTCTTACCATTTCCACTGGACATCTCCTGAGGAGTCAGTTATCACTTAATGTTGTCTGAAGGTAACCGTTACCCCTGAAGAGTTAAGGACAGGAAGATTTGGAGCCCATCTTATTACTTTGTAATATTTTTAATATTTAATATTTAAGACTTTGTAAATATTTTTCTTTTCTGAATGAGCGTTGCAAGAAAAATGAAAAATATGTCCACGGAACATTTGTGCGCCAATATTTACGCAGCCTATTTTTAATAACTCTAATCTGGAAATAGCCCAAATTTCTATCTACCAAGAAAGCGAACGGGTGGATGTACTGCAGTGCACTCAATACAAGAACACTAGTCAGCACTGAAAAACTGAATTATTGATACAGAGAAGCCCCGAAACACTTGCTCATGTTTGGAAGTTTCATGTTTACATGTCCGTCTTTATTAGACTGTGAAGATTAGGTAAACCATAAAGGGGATCAGGATATAGAAGGGGTAGTTATGTCAAAATGACATGCAGTCTTCTTGAGCAAGGAACATTTTATTGTTGTTGTTGTTTTCATTTTTTAAGACAGGGTTTCTCTGTGTAATGGCCCTGGTGGTCCTGGAACTCACTCTGTAGACCAGGCTGGCCTTGAACTCACAGAGATTCACCTGCCTCTGCCTCCTGAGTGCTGGGATTAAAGGCCTATGCCACCACACCCAGCTTCAAGGAAAAGGATTTTAGGATGTGAACCACTATGTGGGCAGTGTGCTGAACTGAACCTGGGTCCTCAGCAAGAGCAGCAAGTGTTCTAAACCAACAAGCCATCTCTTTAGCCCCTGTTTTTATTTATTTATTTATTTAT
>NC_022022.1:5391925-5392591 GCF_000317375.1 Microtus ochrogaster
CTTCCTCCGAATGCTTCCCTATGTATCTTCTTTTACAGGATCAGGTCTCCTTGCCTACTGATGTACCTTCCCAGTGATGGCACTCCCCAGTGATGTCTCTCCTGGTGCAGAGATCAGATCTCTGTGCTTTTTGGGTAGCTCGTAAACAAAGCGCCTACCTGGCTTGCTGCAGGTAGGCTGTTGAAACAAAGGAGCTCCCACCAGCTAGGTTGCCCTCCGGATTCGGCCTCAGCACCCCAAGAGGGAAGGGAGGCAGAAAGGGGGGAGGGGTCTGGATGCAAGCTGGGTGGGGTAGGAAGAGAGAGGCGTAGCCCCTGGCTTTATTATCTTAATATTATAGCAATAGAAATGTTTTAAAGTTTTTCTTAAAAAGTATGGTCATCTTACACACAAGGAATTGGAGTTCCTCTTATTTAATCACTAAGACAAAATCTGGGAGTGCCACGTGAGCACAAAGGACAGTCCCTAGAACTTGGGGGTTCGTAGGTTACGGATTTGAAGAATGTGGTTTCACCTAAATGCATGTGTTCTAGCCCAGAAACCAAGACCGTGAAAAACAGTAAAAATCAGCACAGCTGTGATTTCTTTATCATACAGTACATCCTGATCATGGTTTTCCTTTCCTCAGTTCCTCTCAGATCCTTCACCCCACCCCACCCACCCAAA
>NC_022022.1:5392695-5411223 GCF_000317375.1 Microtus ochrogaster
TCTCTCTCTCTCTCTCTCTCTCTCTCTCTCTCTCTCTCTCTCTCCCTCAAACAGGCATTTAAAATAAATAAGAAAATAAAATCAAACAAGCCAGATAACAACAAACAACAAAAACAAACAAGAAAAAAAGAGGCAAAGAAAAATCACAAGAAACACATACAGAAATTCATTCACACAGGAATTTCCTAAAAACACATAACCAGAAACTCTAATATATAAATGAAAGACTTATAAGGTGAAGAAAAAAAAAGTATCCAAAAATACCACTGAGTTCATTTTGTGTTGGTGTCTACTGCTAGGCATGAATCTGCCCTTGAGTGGGATTTGTATGCCCAGCGAGACTCTGCCGGAGAGAACTAGTTTTTCCTTTGCTAGTGCTCATCAATTGGAGATAGCATCTGGTTAGGGATGGGGCTCATGTCCACTTCTATTTTCAGCACTGGGGCCCCATCTGGCTTAGACCTGTGCAGGCTCTGTGCATACTTCCACCGTCTCTAAATTCATATGTGTGTCTGTCCTACTGTTTCTTAAAGGCCTTGTTTCCTTGGTGTCTTCCATTCATTTCCTGACTGCCCAGACCCGCATAATAACACAGAAACTATATCAATTACAACACTATTTGGCCAATAGCTTAGGCATATTTTTAGTTAGCTCTTACATCTTAAATTAACTCTTAATTCTTGTCTGTGTTAGCCATGTGGCTTGGTACTTTGGTATCAGTGAGGCGTTCTCAGCTTGCTTTCTCAGCATCTGGGTGGTGACTGCTGACTGAGACTTTCCTCTTCCCCGAATTCTCCTATTCTGGTTGCCCCACCTTCCTGCCTGGCTATTGACCAAACAGTGTTTTATTAAGCCAATACAAGTGACAAATCTTTACAGGCTACAAGACTATTGTCCCACAGTAGTCAAGCCTTTGTTCTCACAGCCAAAATCTATATAAAAATAGTCCCCTACATATAGTCGCTGATAAAAAGGGGGCCTCATATAAGAGGTAATGTGTCTGCTCTAAGAGCAGACTCAGGAAGGTATAATCCACTGGTCTTCTGACTTTTCAGGCTACTAATATCCTGTATTAATCCTTTACCTTGGATTTAAACAACATAAGATCATAGCCCAGGAAATTAACTATTTATATAGAAAAAAGGCCCGAGTCACTAAAATTAGCTTCATAGAGAAAAATTCTCACCTGGGTACCGTGCTGGAGTCAAAGGCAGGGTCACCAGAAGAGATTCCTTTTAATCAACCAGCTAGATGCTAATGTAAATCAAGCCCACAGGTAAGTACAGCTTCTGGGAAACATCACAGCCATGCCCCCTCTGAGATGTAAAGAGCCTCCTTGGCAGATCCACCGGTTTCTAGTGACTGTGTAATTTCAAGATTGATACTACTGTTACCGCCTGTGGGACTGTTAACTTGTCTGTATGCTATATAAACTAAAAACTTTGTGGAGATCACCTTTCCCTTTTATGCCCTTAAGCCCCTATGCTTCTTCTTTTATCTTCCCTTAAGGAATAAGGAAACCTGCAGATAAAACGTGCCTGAGCAGTCAGTTGTTCTACCCCTCAAATCCTGTTCCCAAGCCAGCTTCCACTTGTAGAAGTCCTGTCTGAACCCTGTGGGAGTGCCGAGGCTGGCACTCAGTACCCCCTCATAATTCAGTGTGTGCGGTCTTATGTTAAGGTCATTGATCCACCTGGAGTTGGGTTTTAGGCAGGGTGGTAAGTTCGGATCTGTTTGCATCCTTCTCCATGCAGGCCTACAGTTTGACTAACACCATTTGTTGAGGATACTGTCTTTTTTTCAACTGTGTATTTCTGGTTTCATTTTAAAAGACAGGTGTCCATATGTTATGTCTGGGTATTCAATTTGGTTCCATTGATCAATGTGTCTATTTTTATGCTAACATCATTTTAAAATTTATTTTATGTATTTATTTTTAAGATTTATTTTTATTATATGTGCATTGGTGTCTCACCTACATGTGTGTCTGAGTGTGTCAGGTCACCTGGAACTGGAGTTACAGATGGTTGTGAGCTACCATGTGGGTTCTGGGAATTGAACCTGGGTCCTCTGGAAGAGCAGCCAGTGCTTTTAACTGCTGAGCCATCTCTCTACCTCTGCCAATACCACTTTATTTTGAGACTGGGGATGGTGATATCTCTATCAGTTCTTTCACCATTCAGGATTGATCTTATTTATTTATTTGTTTATTTATTTATTTATTTATTTATTTATTTATTTATTATGTATACAAATATTCTGTCTGTGTGTCTGCCTGCAGGCCAAAAGAGGGCACCAGACCCCATTACAGATGGTTGTGAGCCACCCTGTGGTTGCTGGGAATTGAACTCAGGACTTTTGGAAGAGGAGGCAATGCTCTTAACTTCTGAGCCATCTCTCTAGCCCCTCAAGATTGTTTTAGCTATACTGTTTTGTTTTGTTTTTGTTCTTTGTATCCATATGCAGGTGAAGAATGGTATTTGAAATTTGATGGGGATTGCATTGATTCTGTAGACTGTTTTTTGGTAAAATAGTCATTTTTACTATGTCAATCTTACAGATTCATGAGCATGGGAGATCTTCCCATCTTCTGATATCTTCTTCAAAGATTTGAAGTTTTATCACAGAAGTCTTTCACTTGCTTGGTTAGATTTACCCCAAGATATTTTATATTATTTGAGGCTATTGTGAAAAATGTTGTTTCCTGATTTCTTTCTCAAGTTCATTTGTCATTTGTACATAGGAATGCTGCTGTGTTTTTAAAATTAATCTTGTGACCAGTCACTTTACTGAAAGTTTTTATCAGCTGTAGGAGTTCCCTGGTAGAATTTAGGGTCGCTTATGTATACTATCATATCATCTGCAAATAATGAAACTTTGACTTCTTCCTTTCCAATTTGTATCCCCTTGGCTTCCTTCAGTTGTCTTATTGCTGTAGTTAGAACCTCAAGTACTATACTGAACAGACATGGAGAGAGTGGGCAACCTTGTCTCATCCCTGATTTTAGTGGAATTGCTTTGAGTTTAGCTTCATAACTTTGATGTTGGCTGTCGGCATGCTGTATATTACCTTCATTATGTTTAGGTATATTACTTGTATCCCTAATCTCGCAAAGACCTTTATCAGAAGGGGGTACTGGGTTTTGTCAAAGATCTTTTCTGCATCTAATGAGACAATCATGAGTTTTTTCCTTTCAGTTTGTTTATGTGGTGGATTACAATTACTGATTTTTACATATTGAATCATCCCTGCATCTCCGAGATGAGGCCTACTTGATCATGGTGGATGGTCTTTTTGATGTGTTCTTCAATTTGGTTTGGAAGTATTTTACTGAATACTATTTTATAGTATTTTACTAGTATTTTACTATTTTTGCATCTTTGCTCATAAGGGAAATTTGTAATTTTTTTCATTCTTGGGTCTTTGTGCAGTTTAGGTATCAGGTAAAGTAACTCTGCAGAAGGAATTATACAATCTTCCTTCTGTTTCTATTTTGCAAAATAATTTAAGAAGTATTGCCATTAATTCTTCTTTGAAAGTCCGATAGGATTCTCTGCTGAATCCATCTGGCTATAGACTTTTTTTTTTCAGTTGGGAGATTCTTAATGATTATTTCTATTTCAGTAGGGGTTAGAGGTCTGTTTAAATTGAGTGATAGCTGTTATTGGTTGTCAACTTGACTACATCTGGAATGAACTACAATCCAGAAATGGAGGGCACACCTGTGAGAGATTTTCTGCTTGGGTTGAAGTGGGTGAATCAACTTCTAGTCCAGACCTTGGAGGAAGGAAGACACAGGCCACTGATTTGGATCTTGAGACAGGAAGACACACCCTTAATCTGGAGGTCTGTATAAGGATATAGAAGAAGGACTCTTTCACTCCTAGCCCGTTTGTCCTTGCCTTGCTAGCACATCCATTCCGTCACTGGCAGTGTCTCTATTCTTCAGAGGTCCAGCATACACTGAAGACTGGCTGAGACGCCCTGCCTTGCGGACTGAGCAAGCCCACTACTGGATTCTTGGACTTCCTGTTCATAGCCTTTGTTGCATAATTTGACTGTAGCACGTCAATCATTCCAATAAATTCCCTTTATGCATATACAGAGATACATTCAATCTATAAGTTCTGTTCCTTTAAGAGAACCCTGATTAATACAAACTGCTTATCTGATCTTTATTTAACTTGGGTAGGTGGTATATATATCAAGAAACTTATCCATTTCTTTTAGGTTTTCCAAATGGGGGGAGTATAGATTTTTAAAGTATGCCCTTCTGATCTCTGAATTTCCTTGGTGTCCATTGTGATGCCCTCTACTTTTTCATCTCTAATTTCATTTTGGTTTTCTATCTCTGTCTTTTACTTAGTTTGGCTAAAGGTCTATTTGCTGTATTGATTTTCCAAAGAACTCTTCATTTTATTGACTCTTTGTATTTTTTAGTTTATTATTGTTATAATATTTTATAAGGATATATAAATATTTCTTATATTTTAGCCCTAAGTTTGACTATTTCTTGACATCTACTCCCTTTGGATATTATTTTTCTTTTTGTTCTAGAACTTCCATATGTGCTAAGTCACTAATACTAGATCTTTCCAATTTTTTTATGTAGCACTTAGTGCCATGAGCTTGCCTCTTAGAACCACCTTCATTTTGTCCTGTAGGCTTGGGTTTGTTGTGTTTTTATTTTCATTTAATTCTAAAAACATTTTTTTTGTTTCTCTCTTAATTTCTGTCTTGACCCATTTTTCATTCAGTGGTGAGTTGTTCAGTTTCCGTGAGTTCCTGAGCTTTCTGTTGTTGATATCCAGCTGTAATTCTTGCCATCAGTTAGGATGCAGGGTGCTACTTCATTTTTCTTGTATCTGTTGAGGCTTGCTTTGTGTCCTAGCATGTGGTCAGTTTTGGAGAAAGTTAAAAGAGATGAAGAGAAGAAGATAGATTCTTTGATGGTTGGGTGAAACATTCTCTAATTCTCCGCTAGGTGCATTTGATCTATAATGTTGTTCAGTGTTGGGAGCCGTGAACCTAATCTCAGATCAGATCTGACTACCTGTCCAGGGGGTGTCCTCAGGGCAAGGCATCTGTGGAACCGGATTCTCACTTGCCGAGGACCAGGACCAGTGGTCCACAGCACAGCATAGGAATCTGCAAAATTCGTGAAGCTTGCAGACTCTTTTTTCTCATTATATTGGTGGTTCTTTGGGCAGTTTTTAGTTTCTCTTTGTCAGTCACGCATGCAACAGCTGTGACTTCCCCTGGAAATTCTGTTCTTTTCAAATATTTCTCCCTAAGATTAAACAGAGGGCTAATGCTGTTCAAATCTTTCATCTGGAATCACTAACTACAACTCCTAAGCCCGGGAACTTTCCTGACTCAATTACGAGACAATTAGGTACATATGAGAAAACAACACTTGGAACACGGACCTTGTCCCACCGTCTGGAAAGGACAGCAAGGCATGTATACATGTATGCTTCCTTTACCTTGATAGGTACCTCCTTCTTTAGATTAGGGATTGTTTTTCTTCAATGATTTTGAAGAATATTTTCTGTACCTTTGACCTGGATTTGTTATCCTTCCTCTATTCTTATAAGTCAGGGTTCTCTAGAGAAACAGACTGATAGAATGAATATATAGGGTGTTACTAGAGTGGTTACAAGCTGTGGTCTAAACAGTTATACAACAGCTGTCTACCCATGGAAACTCCAAGAGTCCAGCCATTGTTTAGTGCTTAAGACTGCATGTCTCAGTTGGTCATCAGTATACACCCGAATCCCAGAGAAGTGGGCTCTAATGCCAATGAAAGGAGGCACTTGTCAGCAAGAGGAGAGCAAACAGGCCCAGAGCAAAACCTTCCTTCTTCCGTGTCCTTATACAGGCTGCCTATATAAGGTGTGGCCCATGTTCAAGGCACATCTCCCCACTTCAAAGACTTTAATCCAGAAATTCCCATGTGGTGCACCCAGATGCTTGACTTTTCGTTAATTCCAGATGTAGCCAGTTGACAACCAAGACTAGCCATCACACTAGTACCACAGAGGTGGTCTTTTCACAGTGTCCCAGAGTTTCTGGAAGTCTTGTGCCTGGAGTTTTTGGGGTGAACATTTTCTCTGGCTGAGGTGGTCATGGCTTCTGCCTTGTCTGTGGTGTCCGAGGTTCTCTCTTCCATCTCTTGTATTCTGTTGGCGAGACTTTATTCTGAGGTTTGACTTGGCTTCCTAAAGTTTTCATTTCCTATTTTACCCAAGTTTGCTTTTTCTTTAGTGGTTCTATTTCTTTGTTAAATTCCACTACCTGTCTTGAATTGATTTTCATCACTTCATTCCGCTGTTGGTATTTTCACAGACTTCTTTAAGGGGATGCCTATCTTCTCTGAGATACTTAAACATGTTCACAGCGCGGTTCTGAAGCCCTTGTCTTGTGTTCAGCTCTATTTTAGTCCTCAGGGCTACTGTAATAGCAGCACTGGGTTCTAGTGCAGACACATTGCCTTGTGTGTTAACATTTGTGGTTTTGTGCTGTCTCTGGGCACCTGGGTTTGGAATGATTGTGATTCTGGGCATTGATAACTGGCTCTCCTTTGTTGGTTGGGTGGTCTGTTCCTTGGTTTCTTTGTCCTCTCTGGGTTTGGGGAATGTGTGATGTCTGTGGGTTTCCTGGACTCAGTGCTTCCGAGTCGGTGCCAGGTGTGGCCCCTGGGTGTCCCAGGTAGAATACTTTTCTAGGTATTGGGGCGGGGGTTCTCCCTCCCTCCCTCCCTCCCTCCCTCCCTTCTCTCTCTCTCTCTCTCTCTCTCTCTCTCTCTCTCTCTCTCTCTCTTTCTTTCTTTCTTTCTTTCTTTCTTGGTTTTTCAAGACAAAGTTTCTCTGTGTATCTCTTGCTGTCCTGGAACCAGCTCTTGTAGACCAGGCTGGCCTGGAACTCACAGAGATCCTTTTGCCTCTGCCTCCCTGAGTGCTGGGATTAAAAGCGTGCCGCCACCACTGCTCGACTTGTATTTAATTTTCAAGAAAAAAAATTAAAGTGAACACATTAGTATTGAAATCATCACTTGGGTGTTTCCGGTAATATTTATATTATTAACTTCTCAAAGATAGATCCTCCTGTGGATACATAATAGATAGCTCCTTAAAAATCTTCTTTATTGGGCTGGAGAGATAGTTCAGCCGTTAGCCCTGTTGCTACTTTTGCAGAGGACCCGGGGTTCAGTTCCCAGCACCCACATGGTGACTCATGACTGTCTGTAGCTCTAATTCCAAAGGATTCTATGCCCTCTTCTAGCCTCTGTGGGAAACAGGCATGCACCAATGCATACATGCAAGCAAAATACTCCTGCACTTAAAATTTAAAAATACAAATAAATATATTTTTTATTAATCTCTTTTTTGCACTCTTCCCCCATCTTCTATGTTTAACTCTCTACAATATTGCTGGAGATTTTTCTAAAATCTAGGAGTAATCTAGAACACTTATCTAGATATAAATACTAGATATATGTAAACACTTATAGATATCTATATAAACGCATCGATCTTTTATTCCCTGTCCCTTTTGCCACGCTCCCTGAGGTTGGGGTAGGTAGGACAGATATTCCATTGAAGGCTGAGCCGCCGGCATTTATTCGTTCTCAGTTCTTTGACACATTTATAGCAACCACCAACTGCAAAAAGAAGCCTTCAGCAGCGCTGGTCTGCACACACAAATGTAAACATTTAGACGCGGTCGTTTAGAAGGTAGTTTGATGTGTGCAGCAAGTCCATCCAGCAGGACAACAGTCACGCCGCTATTGCATCAGGGGACAAACCTTACCTGGCATGTTAGGAGCATGCAATAGCCACAGCTAAGTAAGACAGTTGCTGACAGCTCAGCCCCGCAGCCGACACAGTCACCCCCAGCACCATGAAAGCTGGGCAGCAGGAGGAAGCTTCTAGCTCAGTTCCAGTTTGTGTGTTCTCTGTTCTCCAGCCAAAGCCTGTAGTGTCTGTAGAAATGGGGTTTTCCAGCCTGGGTCTAGAGGCAGTGACCTGTATAGTTTTGCATTTTTGGGTTTTTTTCATAATGTATTTTTGAAATTATTTTTTAATTTTGGATTTTAATTTAGATCAATTTAATACTTTCAAGGGCTATTGTAATAATGACGTGGAGGAGCCTTTCTATTATGGCTCATTTACTTTCCTATCTAAGGCATTTATTTTAGACAGGGTCTCACTCTGTCTAGCCTCTTATTCACGGGTCCTCCTTCTTCTACCTCCCTGGTGGGTGCTGGGATTAGAGGTGTGCACTACACTGTACCCGTCATAAATATATGGTTACTCTTGCATCTCCTTTGCCTGGTGTACTGACCAACATCTCTGCAATGCAGGGGGCAGAGATAGGAATGCTCGCTGGTTCTTGGGCTTACTCGGTATGTCAGTCAGACTTCCTTATGGCTGTGAACAAGCACCAGGGAGAAACAATTTAAATAGGCTATTATGTCTTTAAGAAGTTATTATGTCTCGTGGTTTCTGAAATTCTTCATTACATAGTCCTTGACTGCTCCACAGACTTCGGGTCAGAGGTGAGGCAGCACAACATGGCAGCAGGAGAACAGGACAGAGGTTGTACCCAAGACAAGAGACTTCCCATGGCTATGGCCTCAGTGGCCTACTTCTTCCAGCGAGTTCACATCTACAGTTTCCGAAATCTCCAAAAACGGAGCCATCGTCTGGGGACCAACCCTTCAATCCGTGAGCCTTTTGGCCCTTGATATTCAACCCTAGCATTTGTCTTAGAGTTCTGTGCATCTGGGTGGTAGTTGCTCTTTCCAGAGGTTATTTTTGCCTCATTTCATGGGATTTTATCCTATGCACACATATCTTGGTATTTAGTCAAAGACTCAAGGGAATGCTTGCATAAATTTCTGGAGCTCTTTCTCTGCGTGGCTTCCTCCGCTCAGTATTTCGTTTTCTTGACCCCCCTGTACTTTTGTGTCTCCTCAGATGAATGAAATTACTGGGCTGTGTTTGGAGTCTATCTCCCTGCGACACACATGGGAAATTACCTCGTGGTAGGAAGCCTGAATGATAGGTCTCTGTTATGGTTTTTCTATTCTCAGCGATCGCAGTTCTGTGCTGTCCAATATCTGAAATGTTATTTCCTGTGTTTTCACAGATTTTAAAAAGCTGTTTATGGTTTCAGGCTCTCTTACTCTTCAAGGTTGTAAGAAGAATTCCAGGAATATATATTTTGTTGTGGGAAATAGGAGATGGGGTTGCTACATACAGTGTTTTATTGGGGGAGGCAGATAGAAGATTGGTGATTTTTTTTAATTGATAGTTTTTTTAAAAAAATACTTTCCAATTGTTTTTGCGAGTGTGTGTTTGTGTGAGTGTGTGTGTGTGCATGCAAGTGTATGCAAGTGTGTATATGCAAGTAGTATGTCCTCAGTGCAAGTGTGGAGGCAAGAAGAGAGTGTCTTGATCACTAGGAGTCTGAATTAATTATTTGCAGGATGGCCATTTTGTTCTGTGGCTGCTGGAGTCTGAACTCTGACCCTCACAGTTGCATGGCAAGTGTTTTTAAATGCTGACTCATCTTTCTAGCCCAATGCATTTTTCAAAGCTTCATTTATCTTAATTTCTAACAAGTTTGACTGCTGTGTAGCAATTATACATTTTATGGGGTACAGTGTTGGTAATTCAATCCCTATAACACGCACTGCAAATAATATGTACTGACCCACATTTAGGTGAACTTTCATTTTCTCATTATTTCTTATATTTATACTTTTCAGCCTCCTTCCTTCCAGCTTTTCATAAAGTGTGTGCTACATTGTTGCAAACTTGTCACCTTTTGGATGCTGAACATCAGAATTTACTACTTTTATCTAAATGTGTGTTGGTGGTACCTGATTTTCAATTTCTCTTCCTTCCCAGCTGCTAGTAATCACAATTCTATATTCAGACCAAATGTAGCTTTAGTTATGAAAACCACAAACTATTTGTATATGAGTTCTTCCATTTAACATGGTGTCCTCCAGTTCCATTTGTAATTGTGCACAAAGATGGGGTCTACATAATGGCCCAGCGTTTGAAAACATGACAGTCCGGGAGCATCTAACCTCTAAACTGCTTGAGTTGCGAGTGACATTTAAACAGGAATGGAAAGCGCCACACGTGGGCTGGTGTAAGAGACTGTGGCATGGGGGCTGATGGGACTGGTTTGAATGATGTGCAAGTGGAGATACTGAGTAAAGTAATTACCCATCCTTCCTTGCATCTCCATTAATCTGTGTATCCCCACGAGGCTGTGGCTTACCAGGTAAAGCTCCAGCATCTGTCTCTGGTGGGGCTACATGGCTTCTCCTGACTCTGCCTTCTTTCTCCCAGCATTCAGTATCATTTTCCCCACCTAGTTCTACTTTGCCCTATCAACAGGCCAAGGCAGTTTTTTTTAAAATTCATTAACCAATAAAAGCAACACATATACAGAAGGACCTCCCACACCAGACGGGACTTCTGGGCAGAGGTAGGAACCCTGGGAAAGAATCTGAGGTGAGAGATTCGTCAGTCAGATGTGGAAGAGATTGGATACAGTACTGAGGAGCGGTAACGAGCATGTGGCAGAAATTAGATTACTATAAACAGGTTAATTTAAGCTTTAAGAGCTAGTTGGGAACAAGCTTAAGCAAGACCAAGCTTTCACAACTCATGAAAAGTCTCCCTGTCATTATTTAAGAGCTAGGGATCTAAAGAGAGACCCACGACACTGCCAGAGTGGCTCCTATGAGCACCAGAGACTGGGTATTGCTCGCAAAGATTCCGAGATAGCAGCAGGGAGACCAACATTATCGAGGGAACTGGGAATGTGTGAGACAGTGTTTGATTCCCAGTTTATCAGGATGATGCCCACAGAGTTAAGGAAGAGGTTAACTTAGCAAAGTCCTCAAAGATGCTCTAAAACTTTAGCACTGTATGAAACCCCATGGTAAGATATGCTATTCTTGAGACAGGAGAGGCATTTACAGAGCTGAGTGACTTATCATGGAAACCAGGTTTGGAAGCTGGAAAGAAATCGATATGAGATTGTTTTTAAGGCACAAAAGGGGGGACAGTCTCCCAGGACACGTCTGGAAAAGGGGGGGCCTCACTTGGGATATTGCCTCCATCTAATTGGCTCCTGCTGGGCATGTCCGAGGCGGCATTTTCTTGATTGCTAGCTGGTACCGGAGGTCACAGCCCACTGCGGTATCATCCTTAGGTAGGTAGTACTGGGCTGTCTATGAAAAGCATCTGAATGGGATTCTGCAAGCAAACCAGGAGCATGGCTCTCGGCTCTGCTCCTGCTTGTGCTCCTGCCCTGATTTCTCGCGGTGATGTCAGGAGCCACCATTTTGTGGTGACTTTTGCTGTGGTTCTAACCAAGGCAGGTTCATACGTTCCAGGATAGGGGCGTGAGGGTTAGAAAAGTTAGCTAGGAGGAACAGAGATAAGAAAGAATCACAGAGACACAGGATTGTAACAGGAGGGCAACTCAGCACATACTGAATTCTGAATTCCGAGTTTGCCTGTGCTGAATTTTCCATACACTTTTATATATCGATATAAAAGGGGGGAAAGAAGGCAAAAGACTGCGCTAACATAATACAGAGGACAACTAGAATAGTTACTCTCTTCCACACTTGAGACATCAAGCCATTATTTCTTGAGAAAAGCATTCTGTTGTTTAGGCAGTGAACCCGCCATAGACCAAGTGTCCTGAAAGCAGACATTCCCTGTGTCAAATCTCCTGTTTCAAAAGAAGGAACAGAAGTACACTTGAACTCTCTGACCTTTGGTCAGGGTAGAGTGGATCTACCTCTATGGGCCATCGTAATGTCCAAAACACCAAGGAACTACACCCTAAGTCAGGGTGTGTAGCCACAGTTGTCAACAACTTTGAGCAAGCTCAAACTTCCTGACCTTATACAAGGTGGAAAAGGCTCACATTTGGGCCTCCACATTGTGGCCTGGAAGTGGAAGCCAAATACCACTTCCACAAAGTTGTTTTAGGTCATGGTATGCATTACAGCAACAGAAACCAAACTAGGGTACCAGGTTACTCCGAAGTGAATGTGGCAAGTTTTGTGTCAAACTGGGGTGAAAGCCAGTGGGGGAGCTACTAGGAGGCTTTCCTACCTGAAAAACAGTTCACAGAAGTTCACACGGGAAAACAGCGTAGATGAGAAAGACTAAGCTTGTTCCAGGGGTGGACAATTATCCCCAGAGAGTAAACCAAACAGCATGCTGGGAGCGGAAATAGCTACCTAGCCTGCTGCTCTCGCGCAGACACGCGCTGCTGAAGCAGAGACGATGGGAGTGGTGACCCAGCAGAGCTGGCCCAGACCCGGGTCTCCAACAGTAGCCATGTGTGGCTGAAGAAAGCAGTGATACTGGCTGCGGGCCAAAGCTTGTCAGCCCCAAGGAGCCAACTCAACTGGCAGAGAAAAGCACAACACTGCTCCACCTTGGACCTAGCCTGGGCCAGCCGGTTGAGCTAACTCTACTGAAGCTCTTGGAGCGGAGAGATGCGCAGTGGGTCCCATGACAGCGCCCCAGCTAGTGAAGTGCACGGAGTTATAAAAAGCTAGATAAATTGGTGCTTTTCATACACACAACTGTGCGCGACATAGCTCTTACTTTTTAGGGGCGTGTCCGTGTGTGCGCGTGCGCCCACCGCATGTTTGTGTTTACACATGCGGATGCTTGTGGAGGCCAGAGAACACGGACACCCCGGAGCTAGAGATGTAGGCGGTTTTAAACTGCCCTGTGTGGGCACTGGAAGCTGAAGCCCTGTCCTCTGCAAGAGCAGCAGGCACTTAAATACAGAGTCACCGCTTCAGAACCTCCACATTGATCTTTGGAGGAAGTAGTTGATAAAAGATAGGCTCTTTTCCTGCTGCGCTGGACCTTGCTAACTGTTTAGCCCTTTAGCTGCTGACTCTGAGATCAACTGAGTGCCGTGGCCTTTGGAGCGCCTGCCCAACTCTGTTTGAACACTGACCTCTGAGTCTCTTAGAGACTTGTAAAACAGCCTCCAGACCAAATTAAGCAGTAAAAAACAATAAAAGTGGGGTTTATTGTTTGTTTGTTTCTTGGCTGTTAAATGAAAATCCCGGTGCCAGGGCTGAGTTACTTCCCTTAGAGTTGCTGGCCAGGGAGATCCAGAGGACCCCCAAACGGAAAAAGGTCATTGACACTGCTGTTGATTGGATGCCAGAACTAAATGCTACCGTCTGGATGGGGCTGCATGCTTTGGTTCAGAACATGAAGAAATCAAGCCGGGACTGACCTGTGAGCGTCCCCTTCCTGCCGGCGGGTTCTCACAGCGCCGGAAAGGGGCCATGCAGGCTACTGGGGGAGAATTATCCCGCGGAGGCTGATTCGGCTGTGGCCCCTGCACCCTGCTATGCTATCAGCTTGTCCTACAGGCCGCACCAGCTGGTGCAATAGCATCATGAACTATTTTGGATACAACCAACAACTTTCTGATTAGATTTAAGGCTTGCTCCACAGGAGGCAATTCGCACCTGGTCCTGTAAGCGCAGATAAAACGCCCTTGGTGTAAAAAGCCATAGGCCCCGTGGGGAAGCGGCTGCTGTTGTTTTGTTAAGTGGACGTGATGCACCTGTCAAATTGCCTTGGAAACGTTTGTGCTTACACTCAGAGTACTGACGCTGTCTTACTTGTGGGGGAACACTTAACAGTGGACGTGGTTGCTGATGGAGAGGCTCAAAACTGGCTAAACTGCTGAGAACAAGTGATGTGGTTGCCAGGCTGCCCCATCCTCAGAGAAGGTTAACGGCTACATCTCCTCTTCCAAGGCTCAGGGAAGCAGGGCAGAAGCAGAAGCAGGTGGAGGAACGGGGGGGGGGGGGGGGGGGGGGGGGGAGTTGTGCGATGTGTTGTCCTGCAGACGCAATATGATGCTGTCTTGAATCAGTTTAACTTGAATCAGTGGCCATGAAAACTAAGGAGGCTCATGAGACCCTCGCCTGGGTTCAAGCTATTGCTCCCCCAACTGCAAGTAGATCTCGGGAGATGCTAAAGTCCATAGGAAGTAGAGGGTTAATTGAACGAAGGACTCCATAATACCGCTTCCATGAGAGCATCATGATGGGTTTGGCGGTAAC
Organism: Microtus ochrogaster; assembly: GCF_000317375.1. Lineage (NCBI taxonomy): Eukaryota > Metazoa > Chordata > Mammalia > Rodentia > Cricetidae > Microtus > Microtus ochrogaster. The sequence goes on from NC_022022.1 coordinate 5,406,849, forward strand.
GCAACTGTTTTGGAGTCACCCATGTACTGGTACAAAAGCCCAATGAACGCTTTAGTTAAAGTTGTTCTATGGTGAAATTTTACTTTGACCTGTTGATGGTATTCTGGGATGAACAGACATTTGTTCACACCTTCTTGGGGGAAAGCTAATACATCAGCTAAGCTAAGGGTACACCAAGCGCTGTTCCTCATGTTCACGCAAAGCAGATGTACCAAGAAGCCCCAGCCAGCAAATTACTCCAAACATGCATGCCTCAAAGACAATGTGTCTGCTCTAAAAACGTGCTAATCCCATAGTAACAACTCACAATGAATATGACTTAGCTTTAATTCTAACAGTTATAGAAAGGTTCAAAGAATTCAAAGAGGAAGCCAATAAACTCCTGAGTAAATTCTAAGGGACCACAAACAGCTAACCGGAATAGCAAAGTCAATTCGGTATATGAAAATTTACATTGGTAATAAGATAGAAATAATGAAGAAAACAAACAAATGACACTGGAAATTCAATAAGCCAAAAAAAGAAAAAAAAAAAAAAAAGAAAAAAAAGCCTGGTAGAGAGGCTCACCAACAGAATGGGCCCTGTGGAGACAGAATTTAAGGTAGGAGGAACTGGATCGTTTAGTCAAAGTTAATGATACATTAAATTTTTTGAAACTAAATCTATTTATTAATGTGTGTGTGTGCTATTGCACGTGTCCCACGGCATGAGTGTGGTGGTCAAGGGACAAATTCCAGGAGTCACTCCTTCCTGTGGACCCTGGGGGTTAAACTCAGATTGTCAGGCTTGGTGGTAAGTACCTTTTCCCACTAAGACATCTTACTAGCCCAAACTCTAATGAAATGTATTGATGGAACAAGTAAGATGTTTAAGAAAGCAAATCTGAGAATTATCAGCTAAGAAATATTTCCAGTAAAATCATGGGAGAAAAATTTTTTAACTCCAGGGAAAAAGAGGTCCAACCAGTACGATATACACACAGAATGCCACAGCGGCAGCAACAGAAAAGAAATTCCCACACCATTTCATAGTTAAAACGCTAACCACACAGAACAAAAGCGTACTGAAAGCTTCAAGATAGAAGGACCAAGTCGCTGGGCGCTGGTGGCGCACGCCTTTCACCCCAGCACTAGGAAGGCAGAGGTAGTCGTATCTCTGTGAGTTTGAGGCCAGCCTGGTCTACAGAGTGAGTTCCAGGACAGGCTCCAAAGCTACAGAGAAACTGAAAATGTACGGTGGAAATGAGAAGAAGACACTAGATGCAAACGAACCCACTTAGGAGTTTATTAAGAGGGATTGTGCTCACGGGGCCGAGGAAACGGTGTGGAAAAGAGAGAACGTAAAAATGGCACATCCAGCTTTTAAAGGCTTCCTAGCACATGCGCACGAGGGGAAAGACCTGCCTATGTTCAGATGCTGATGACCGGGGACACCACGCCTTGCACCCACATACAGGGGCTTTTGCGTGGGCACGTCAGACGCTGATGACGTGGATGGTGGGCGACCCATGCATGCGCACACGGAGGTACATGCGCCTGCTTTAGAACCCGGAAGTGCAGCCTGATGGGTGGCTAAAAGAATAACAGAAACCTGTGTGTAAAAAAAAAAAAAAGGACCAAGTCACATATAATGTAGGTGCTGTGTGACAGACTTCTTGAGGAATGCTGCATACATGTCTACCTACTCCAGATGGGGGGGGGGGCACCATAGAGCAAAGTACTGATACCACCGAAGTCCAACTTAGTGAACCAGTGAGTTCTACTGGGATTATGGGTGAGGGGTTACTTACAAGAGCAGAAATGATTCAAAGACAGCTGCATCACCAGAACCCACCCTAGCGTGAGCGGCAACTTGCTGGAAACATGGAGCACACTGTACAGCCTATAGCAGCTCAACAGGCTGGAGAGGGTTGTTTCCAAGTGACTCCAGATATCCTGGCTGGTTCCTGCTTCTTTCAGGCAGCTCAGCAGGCTTTATTATTGACTCTTGGGAAGAAGGGGGCTGAATGAATCTGGCCAGTTTCAGGGACTTCCTGAAGCTATTTTGAGTTGTTGACTTTCTGTCTTAGGGAGGTTTTTGGAGAAAGTTTCAGTCTCAAAGAAGCTTCCACCTAACAGCAGGATCAACAGACCCCAGCTGTTTTTGTCAGTGGAAACCTTAGGGCTTGGAATGATGTAAATAAAGTTTGAAAGGCAATAGCAGCCAACGCAGGCTAACACACCTGATAATGTCTGCCATGAACTGAAGGAGAAGAAAAAGCTTTCCATGACAATAGGAGTCCGGAGGAATCCACGACCACGAAGCCAGCTCTGAGAAGATACAGGGAGGACTACTTTGGGCTGAAGAAAAGATTAAACAGGCCTCAGAGACTTCCTGAGGGAAAATAGATGCTAAGACAGTTATAAGCAAATGAGGGTTCAGGAAGCAGCAAGTGTATAAAATCAACAAAATGATGAAAATTAATACACTCCTTTCAGTAATAACTCTGCATATTTATTGTCTCAATTACCCATTCAAAATACACAGAATAGCAGATTGGATAAGAAAACAGAATCCATCTTTGTGCTACCTCCAAGAAACACACACTCACCTTTAAGATAGATGCTATAGCAGGATGAAGGAATGAGCAAAGACTAAGCAAACAAAGCCAGGAAACAAGAGGAGTTCCCATTCCCCATTTGTTCCAATATCTGAGAAAATAGACATCAAGGCAAAAATGATCACTTCATACTGGTTGGGCAATTCTAAACATGCACACACTAGACACAGGTAACATAATTTCATAAAACATATATTACTAAATAGAGATAAAGATTAACCTCAACACAGTAACAGTGAGTGATTTCAATACCCAACTCTCATCAGGAGACTGGGTGTCCCAACAAAAAATAAACAGAAACATCTAAGCTAAGTGACATCATAGATCAAATATACCTAAAAGGTATTTACAAAGCAGTTCCTCCTAATACTGCATAATACATTCTTCTCAGCAGCCCCTGGGACTGCACATAAAACAGATCATGTGCCAGGACACAAAGCAAATTTAATAAACACAGCAAAATTAAAATAATCTTTTGCATCCAATCTGACCACATGGGATCCAGTAGAAATCAACAGCAAGAGAAACTGTAGAACATAAACAGACTTCTGGAGACGGATTGGCACACTACTGAGTGAAGAGTGGGCCACTGAAGGAATTAATAGGAAAAATTAAAACCTTTCTATAATTGAATGAAGATGAAAATGCAGCGCACTGAAGCCTCTGGGACCCAGTGACAGCAGAACGGAGGGAAGCCCACAGGTACAGGTGCTTCATTTGAAAACAACAGAGTGACCACGAATAAATAGCTCAGTAAGGCACCTTAGGGCCTTAGAGAAGACACAAGAAGGAGACAAAATAAGAAGACAAAAAGAAACAATCAAGATAAAGGCAGAGGTGAATGAAGTGGAAATGGAAAAAAAGATAATAACTAACAAAAATCCCTACAAAGTCAGGGCTGGACAGAGGGCTATGGAATTAAGAACATACAATGCTCTTGCAAAGAACTAGAGTTCAGTTCGTGTGTGTGTGTGTGTGTGTGTGTGGTGTGTGTGTGTTTGAGAGAGAGAGAGAGAGAGGGAGGGAGGGAGAGAGAGAGAGAGAGAGAGAGAGAGAGAGAGAGAGAGAGATGGTTCCAGCTCCAGGGGACCTGACGCCCTCTTCCGGACTCCAAGGGCATCTGCAAACTCACAAAAATAAACACACAATTTAAAATGTCTTTTTTTTTTATTTATTAAAGATTTCTGCCTCCTCCCATTTCCCTCCCCCTCCTCCAATCAATTTCCCCTCTCTCATCAGCCCGAAGAGCAGACCAGGTTCCCTGCCCTGTGGGGAGTCCAAGGACCTCCCACCTCCTTCCAGGTCTAGTAAGGTGAGCATCCAAACAGCCTAGGCTCCCACAAAGCCAGTACGTGCAGTGCAGTATGATCAAAACCCAGTGCCATTGTTCTTGGCTTCTCAGCAGTCCTCATTGTCCGCTATGTTCAGCGAGTCCAGTTTTATCCCGTGCTTTTACAGACCCAGGCCAGCTGGCCTTGGTGAGTTCCTGATAGAACATCCCCATTGTCTCAGTGTGTGGGTGCACCACTCGCGGTCCTGAGTTCCTTGCTCGTGCTCTCTCTCCTTCTGCTCCTGATTTGGACCTTGGGATTTCAGTCCAGTGCTCCAATGTGGGACTCTGTCTTTGTCTCCTTTCATCACCTGATGAAGGTTAATATCCAGGAGGATGATTGTATGTTTTTCTTTGGGTTCACCTCAGAGAAGCATCACCTTTCACCATAGCCACAAATAGCATAAAATATCTTGGGGTAACTCTGACCAAGGAAGTGAAAGATC
>NC_022022.1:5413132-5415291 GCF_000317375.1 Microtus ochrogaster
CGGTCCTTGGACTTCCCACAGGTCAGGGAACCCTGATTGCTCTTCAAGCTGATGAGGGAGAGGGACTTGATCGGGGAATGGGGAGGGAGATGGGAGGCGGAGATCCTTAATTGAATAATAAAATTTAATAAAAAAATTAACATAAAATGTCTTTTAAAATTCCACACAAAATCAAACAGGCAAAGAATGACTTCTTTAAGAGATTAAAAAACATTTAGTCAAATTAACCAAAGAGAGAGAGAGAGAGAGAGAAGAAAAAAATACGACCTGAATTAGTAAAACCAGAGATGAAAAGGGAGACACTATAACTGATGCCAAAGAAATATAGAAACATTATAAAGATATTCCTTAGAACTTATATTTTTCTAAATTGAAAACTCTGAAGGAAATGGCTGGATATCCAGATGCATATGACTCACCAAAGCAAAACCAAGCTGAGGTACATAATTTAACAGATCTGTAGAAAGCAATGAGACTGAAGTAGTAATAAGATAATCTCCCAATTAAAACAAGCTCAGGGCCAGATGGAGACAGTGAAAAATTCTACCAGATCTTTTAAGTATAACGAATGCTACCACTTATCAAATTATTATGTAAAAATATAAAAGGAATGAATGCTTCCAAAGCTAAAAAGAAAAAAAAGGAAAGTAAGAAAAGAAAAAGAAAAAAAAAAAGAAAATTATGGACCAAATTCTCCCAGGATATAGATGCAAAATTTCTCATTAAAACACTTGAAAGTAAAGCTCAAAAACAAATAAAAAATCACTTACCATTATCAAGTTGACTTTATTCCAGAGATGCAGAGATGGCTCAGTATACACAAATTAAAAAAAAATGTAATGCAGATCATGAATGAAGTCAAGGACAGAAATCACAAGATCATCTCAATAGATGGAGAAAAAGCCTTTTATAAGGTCCACCATGATAAAAGCCCTGAAGAGTCTGTGAATGGAAGGGTCTTATCTCAATATAATACAGGTTATACGTCATAAACCTGCAGCCATCATTATACTTGATGGAGAAAAATCTCTGTTCTTACGAATACCAGAAAGAAGTAGGCTACTGTGGTGGTTTGAAAGAAAATGACACCCTTCCCCCAAGGGAGTGACACTATTAGGAGGTATGGCCTTGATGGAGTAGGTGTGGTCTTGTTGGAGGAAGTGTGTCACTGTAGAGGTGGGCTTTGAGGTCTCATATATGCTCAAGCTATGCCCAGTGTCTCAGTTGACTTCCTGTTGCCTTTGGATCAAGATGTAAGGACTCTCGGGTCCAGCATCATGTCTGCCTGCACTCTGCCTTGCTTCCTGCCATGACGATAATGGACTAAACCTCTGAACTGTAATTGCGCCACCCTAATTAAATGTTTTCCTTTATAAGAGTTACCATGGTCATGTCTCTTCACAGAAATAGAAACCCTAACTAAGACATCTACCCACCTTCTCCATTCCTATTTGATATATGATAGATGTCTTAGCTAGAACAGTAAGACTAAAGAACATGCAACTGAGAAGGGAATAAGTCAAAATATTCTTATTTGCAGATGATATGATTCTATATATGAAAGACTTTAAAGGAGTTATTCTCAGCCTTCCTGATTGGGCAACCTTTTAATACAGTTCATCATGTTGTGGTGACTGCCAACTATAAAATTATTTTTGTTGTTACTTCATACCTGTAATTTTGCTTCTGCTATGAATCATAATGTATTTTTGGAGACAGAGGTTTGCCAAAGGGGTCAAGACCCAAAGGTTGAGAACTGGTGCCCTGAAGACTGAACTAGAAAACTCCTAGAGCTGGTAAACTCAGCTAAGTGATAGCATATAAAATTAACACACAAAAATCAGTAATCTTCCAAATGACAAACTGCCAATTACAAAAAAGTGAGAAAGAAATCAGGAAAGCAATCTCATTCACAATAGCCTCAAAGATGTTGTGGAGTAAATCTAACTAAAGAAAACTTGCAAACACAGAGGAAAGAAGTTGAGGAAGACATTAGAAGTCGGAGCGGCCTCCCATGTTCACAGTTTGGAAGAGTCAATGTGATTAAAACAGCCGTGGGATTTTACTGAATCTATAGAAACTCTTTGGGAAGAAAACCGGGATCAGTGGGAGTGGAAAGGGGTAAGAGAGTGGCGAGGGTGAATATGATCAAAGTAAAT